>NW_023597034.1:7832279-7852964 GCF_011947565.3 Pollicipes pollicipes | reverse complement strand
CCTCTCCCTCTCCTCTCTCTCTCTCTCTCCTCTCCTCTCTCCTCTCTCTCTCTCCTCTCTCTCTCTCTCTCTCTCTCTCTCTCTCTCTCTCTCTCTCTCTCTCTCTCCCCCTCGTCTCCTCTCTCTCTCTCTCTCTCTCTCTCTCTTATTACACCACTCTCCCGTGACTCAGTACATAGTCATTTAACATCCAAACATACTTATTATCATCAAACTTACAACCAGACACGGGCGTGTAGCCGGGGTTTCGTCCAGAATGACGATCTTAATCAGTGCATAGAGGCTGTTTCAGCCAAGGGCCCCACTTCGTTGCTGTAGGGGTTCAGCCTTTTGTTCAGACAACCTTTTTAGGCTCAGGGTCCCGTTTTCTGCGGCCTTGAGGGCCCGTTTTTACGTTATACCAGCGCTGCCGTCGTCTTAAGCTTGGCAAAAGGCACTCGGGACTTTGGGTTTAGAGTCCCTCCACCACATTTAGGACGCACTACGGCTACGTCACTTATTAGATACATTATGTCTTTATGAAACCTCGGTGATGATAATGGTGACTTGATGTGGTGATGATTTTCAAATATTCCAATTATTATGCCCTTGAAACATATATTTAAGGCCATTCGCAAATTATCAACATCACCACGATCATCACCTGCAAATGTTGAATATTTATCTGGTGGTTGAATATTTCTCCAGGTATTCTAACAACTACCTGGCATATTTGTTTGACAAGTTTCCCAACGACAAATGGAAGTTCATATTTTCAACATGAGAAATCATAATGCAAAAACAAAAACGTGGGTCAGGGTGTTAGGCTTAAAAACACTTCAGGCAGGAATGAAGGGAGAAGGGCATCACTTACAAGTTTGAAGTAAATTCGTTCCATGGCTCGCAACGGGTTAATGTGAAATGTTCTCAAACAGCGGAGGGACCACGGTCCACCTCGTCCCGCTATACTATGCCCACGGTGTCGGCCATTCTTTCTTTTTTATGTTTCCTCCTTTTCGTTGACTTTACCTCCGCCGGGCCATTAACGAGTGAGCCTGTCCGCATCGCTCGGCCAAACCCTCTCCCAGGACGGCACCTTCCAAACCATGTCGTGCCACCCTCACCATGGGGGTGTTTGCCTAGTGCTGGCATCAGCTCAATCTTAATAACGTGTGGCCATTCACGGCGTCGGTGCGGTGGTGCGCGGCGGCATTACTGGCGCCGCACATCTGTGTCAGCGGTCAGGGTGTGATAAATGGATCGGCGGACGGGACCGCCATTAACAGGGCGGCAGGCACTCTTTGCGGACCGTCAGTGACCCATTGAGCCGGGATTAGGGACGCATGGACCCGGCCGGGCGCCGCCCCTCCGGCAGCCTCAAATCCAGGTCACGGCGGAGCGACCTGGCGAACGGAGCTCCGAACACGACGTCTCGCCAGCTCAGGGCAGCTCAGGGCAGCTCGCCCTGCATCATCCGGCACCATCCTAGAGGGAGATCGAGGAGGTAAATCCCCTATTACAGAGGCGGCCAGTGAGTAATGCTTCTGGTCATCAGTCATATCATGCGATTGCAAAAATAGCAGAGCGCAAGTGACAGCTCGACCGCAGGCAAACGTCAAAGTCAATGCCCTCATGCGGTACTGGGGAGGGAGCCGAGACATGGGAGACTGCCAGAAGCAGCCAGACCGGTGCCACCGGGACTCAGTGTGGGCATTGTCGTTGTGTGGCGGCCGGCAGAGCGCGCGGAAGGGGCAGCGTTAACCAGGACACTAAGGGCCGCGGTATTTGGAAACAGTCCTGTAAAATCGGACAGCACATGAATGCCTTACCTTTAAATTGTAATGCAATCCTTTTATACGGTCTGAATCGAGGCTATACCAATGCATGGCCAGATGCCACAAGAAAGCTACCACCCATTGGCTGCATGCTTGCGGGGTAATACGAATGCCTCGGTTCCAGACAGCATTAGTCCCGATCAGTGAGGAGATTGCCCCAGAACCGGCAGCAGGCTCAAGCCAGGACAAGCCAAACTGGTATAAGCTGTTGAGGAAATCTATATTTGATCGATGAGTTGGACATTAAAGTTGTGACACGTTTGTTGCAATTACTTCTTTCCAGCACAGTGAGCCAAGCCGCAGTCAGCATCCTTAAAAGCAAAGATTAAATGAAATTCACATAGCTGAGACAGCAGTAACAGCCTTATTCCTTGGGAGAAAAGCCAGGAGAATAGGGATCTCGATGCGTTCAAATTTCGACAACATGCCTTTATCGAAACGAATGGCAGAAGTTTGATAAAGGATAAAGGCATGTTGTCGAAATATCGACGCATCCATATCTCCATCCTCCTGGCTTTTCTCCGAGGAATAAGACTATTACTATTATCTCATCTATGTGAATAATGTTTCTCGCAAATGCACTTAGCGAACTACATAAACGAAAGTGAAGAGGGTTGACACCGAGAGTAAATTACGCTTTGCATGGGGCCACCTCTTAGGGATTCAAAGCCATGCAGCAGCTCCAGGTGCCTTGAACGCTTACAGGTGGAGTTGAAGCCGTGCCAAACGACGGCATCCAGCTGAGGCTAGACTGAGTTGGCAAAGGGAGGATGTTCAGGTCTCCTGAAAAGCCGCTGTTCTAGTCAGCTAGAAGTGCGGCTCCTATCAGAGGGGTCTCATGTTCACCACTTCAACCTGCGAGGTGACGAACGGCGGCCTGCTCCTAGCGCTATGGCTGATTGCCAATTTGAAGAACATCCTTCTCACTTCCCAACAAACTGTTTTCGCCCGCTGAAACCACAAATGCGCGCCATTCGGCGCTCAATGTCAGCTTGCGCGGGGGCGTTTTCCTTAGCAGTTCACCGCAGTGGGAAGTACACAAGAGCTGACGGCTCGGCGTCTGGCTTTCCAGTTTGGACAAATGTTCACAGGACATCTCAAGTTCTTGGACATTCTTGGAGCCGCTGCGCTCTCAGCTAACATCGCTGAAGAGAAAGAGCTTCACGGTCTGCTATTCAGCGGGTCGGAAAGTTAGAGCTCTTAGAGGAAGACATGAATCCGGTTCCATGTCCTGCCATCCATTTTTGTCCACGTCTAAAAGGATGAGCAAGTACGGCAGATGGTCCACGGTGGCGGCTCCTGGGCAGGAACTGCGGCTCCCTTTACGGGTTTTCGGCTCTCGGTTTATGGCGATCGACTTCCCCGCCGCGCGTTTCCATCTGATTTATAGCTGTCATAAACTTTCTTATGAAAAAGTAAAACGTTTGTACAACTCGTAAGACGACCAAATACTTGTCGGACGGTGATTGGAGCTGGTGCTCTGGATATTTATAGGCTTATGCATGCATTTTGAGTGAATTTATTGATCTTAAAAAGCTGTTACCGTTGTCATTCTCCAATGTGGCCGACAACCAGCGACAGAGGTAACGGATAAAATCCGCACCATCTGGAGACGTGCGATGATTTGACCCCGCTATGTCTAATGACTTATTACTTACTCACATTTCAGTTGCCCCTAGTCTAGATGCTACCTTCTCAAATCCTCTCCTGAATCTGGCGGCCCACAGGCTTTAAAAGTCCTTTATAAATACGCTCTTCAGAACGAGGTTTCTCGCACCACATGATCCACTACTTCACTAAGCTGCAGTTGAGCTGTGTCCGTCACTAATGGGACCCAGACAGAATATTGGCCTTTATTTTCGCCTTGAGACGGAGTGTGTACTTTGCGAGATCAGCGATGCCGTATTGATATGCACGGGATGGTAGTCTGGTGGGCTCCAGAAGATGGTGCGAATACGCACCAGCCCCCTCACGTCCGGCACATGGTACCGGAAATGCGGTGTCAGCAGCTCAACACACGGGGGGGGGGGGAGGGTAATGGAAGGATCTTCTGTGGTCATTCTTGGGAAACGGACCAAAGTGTTTTCTTTTTACGCAAATACCAGAGCAAGAAATTTGCATTTACTTCTCGATAACCATAGAGCTTGATTTACCTCGGGGCTCTGTTATACAAATCAAATAAAGGCATTACTAAGTACCCGTACCATAGGCATGGTTATATTTCCTTAGATTCTAAGAAAATATTCCAATGATGGCCCGCAGCAATCTTTTAAATTTTCAACGCGATGTGTTCTACCATTTGCACTTAATGCAAAGACATTCTCGATATCCTCATTAATAAAACTAACTGAAGAAGACTGCCACAAAGTACTGATGGCTGGCTATAACAAACGCCCCAAATTTTTATTCGTTCAAGTTTGCTGTAACTACCGTTTCTGATGTCCACCAATGTGAACTCATAATGCTTCCAGTCGGGGGCAGGCATTCTACCAAAGTGCCTCAAGCCATTCTATTACCCGTACCCACCCGAGCACAATCCGTCCCACTCTCCGGTGTCAGACGGCTCGCTCGCCCGCCTGTCCTCCGCCTGGCTGTCCAGCTGCCGGACTGACTAGCAGCACTTGGCTGCCGAAGCCAAGTGCCAGCCCGCTGACTTCTCGACTGGCTGGCCGTCGCACTGCGTACTGTGTGCCTGACCGACTGCCCGACCTACTGATCGAACGACCGATCGTCGCTATGTGTGTCAGCCGCCCTACCGACTGCCCGACCGACTGCCCGACCGACTGTCCGACCGACTGCCCGACCGAGTACCCGACCGACTGCCCGACCGACTGCCCGACCGACTACCTGACCGACTACCCGACCAACTGCCCGGCCGAGTACCCGACCGACCACCCGACCGACTGCCCGACCGACTGACCGTCGCTCTGCGTGCAGGAGTCCACCCTGGTGCGTGACGTGAGGCTGGTGTTGTTCGGCACCGGCTTGTACTGGTTCTGCTTCTGCGACATCATCGACTGGCGCACGTTGCGCTCCGGGTGCAGCAGGATGATGTACAGCTTGGGCGTGAAGAGACACGCGATGGCGATGCTGGCGCTCAGGCTGATGGACACGGACATGGTGGTGATGCGCAGCGCCACGTGGTTGGCCGTCGAGAAGTAGATGGGCACGAACGCCAGCCAGATGACACACGTTGTGTACATGGTGAAGCCGATGTACTTGCTCTCGTTGAACGCCTCGGGGATCTTGCGCGTCAGCACGGCGTACACGGTGCATACGACGATCAGCAGGATCGGGTAGGCGAAGCCGACCATGTAGGAGGCGTTGATGGACGCCTTGCAGACAAGCAGGTTGTCCTCGGGCGTGGGGTAGTGGTGGATCGCCTCGGGTGGCGTGGTCCACATCCAAGCGAAGCACACCACCACCTGTCGTCAGAAACGCCGCTGATTAGCATGGCGGTGCCTCCGCGGACGCAACACGCACCTCGTGGTCCCAGTCTAATCAGAAGTTACGGCCAGCAGCCCACTGCACATAATCTGATGTCTCATTTTCCGCACCCACATCATCATTAGCACCTCGAACCGACCATCCAAACGTGACAGCCAACTCGCGCTCGGTCGCCCATGACATCGTCGGGCAGCCGTGAGCGCGCGGACCGGACCACCGCCGGAAGCCCACCGCACTTGCCACCGCGGTCCACACAGTCTGCGAGACCGGACGACACGTCCGCACACACCTGCACAACGATGAGCAGCGCACAGATCACCAGCTGCGAGCCGGGAGTGATGAAGTTGGGCCGCACGGCCGTCTTCTTCCCGGCGTTGAAGATGCGTGCGATCCGGTTGGTCTTGGTGAGCAGCGCGCTGTAGACCACGCTGAAGCAGAAGCCAATGCCAAACTGCTGCAGGCCGCACACCACGTTGCTGGGGCGCAGCACCAGCACGAACGTCATGGCGTAGCACAGCAGGATGCCATACAGCAGGACGAAGCTGAGCTCGCGGCCCGAGGCGCGCACCACCGGCGTGTCCACGTGCCGGATGAAGGCGGCGATCACCAGGCAGGTGACGACGATGCCGGCCGCCGAGAACGACATGGCGCCGATGGCCCAGGACGAGTCGGCGCGCAGGTACGCCTCGGGCAGCGACTCGCAGCGCATGTGCGTCACGTCCGGCAGCGTGCCCAGCCGGCAGGTCAGGCATTCGGTGTTGTCATCCGGGTCGACGATCTGCGGAGGGGAGGCGAAGGTCAGCTGGCAGCTCCAGCGCCCGGTGTGGGAGGGGTCGATGGTCTGCGGAGGGGAGGCGAGGGTCAGCTGGCAGCTCCAGCGCCCGGTGTGGGAGGGTCGATGGTCTGCGGAGGGGAGGCGAGGGTCAGCTGGCAGCTCCAGCGCCCGGTGTGGGAGGGTCGATGGTCTGCGGAGGGGAGGCGAGGGTCAGCTGGCAGCTCCAGCGCTCGGTGTGGGAGGGGGCGACGATCTGCGGAGGGGAGGCGAGGGTCAGCTGGCAGCTCCAGCGCTCGGTGTGGGAGGGGGCGACGATCTGCGGAGGGGAGGCGAGGGTCAGCTGGCAGCTCCAGCGCCCGGTGTGGGAGGGTCGATGGTCTGCGGAGGGGAGGCGAGGGTCAGCTGGCGGCTCCAGCGCCCGGTGTGGGAGGGTAGACGGTCTGCGGAGAGGAGGGCCAGGGCAGGTGGTGAGACTGACTGAATGCTCCGAACGTGAGCTGAGCCCTCGATTTGTGGGGGAAGATCGGTCATAGCGTCTATCAGACCCACACACCTAGGTTACAGCCAGACGCACGCTAATTTATCACATGAAAGGGAAATATGTAGCATTGGGAAGGAAGGCTTTCACAAGAGCACTGTAAACAATCAACATGCGACGATAACTACGAATCAGAGCAAAATCTCCCAGACCATATTAGGCATTGCAGGACTATCTCTGGTTTCCATTTCTGGTTCACCGCGAAAGTTTCGTCATGTACACGGGAAGCAACAACATACCGAATGCTGTTTTGATTAAGAGAGCAAACTTTCTGATTAAGATGCTGATTCAAATGCTACAACTAAGCCTCACGACGGACAGCGTTCACATGCTCGTGTTCTCGCACAAGATGTGCCTGAAACATCGCAACGGCTTGAAGTCGGCGGGCAAGTCAATGAAAATTCACTTGCGGCCGGTCTTTACTCTTAATATCAGTCAAATCCAGAGAAGAGACCTGAAGCGAAGCTAGATTCACTGTTTTCATAAAACACAGAGACCCAAAGCTGCGCATCTTCCGCGTCAAGGCTGCATGGTATGGGTCTCGGCTATTCTCCGCACGGAACGCGGCCTAACCGAAAGCCCTGGAGATGTTTTTCCGGTCTTGGTTCGCCAAACGCCAACTGAGCGATATTTGAAGAAGTCAACACCGCTCCGTCAAAGCAAGGTGCGCGCATATACTTCAACTAAAATCGCTGAGTGTTGCAGAACTGATTGAGAGCCCAATCTGGGTAGACTGACATTGAGAAATAGGCGCTTTTGACGCTGTCTGCGACAAGATGAACGGCGCGTAATGTAATGCGCCCGATGCAGGCCGACCGTTTCTAAGCCGAGATTTAGATGGATGGAGACAAGCAAAAACTCGCAAGGCTTGCGTGTTTTGGCGACCACGGAGTCAAATAGGATTTTGGATGGCCAAGCGGAGGTGATAGGCATTAAACACACTTTACTGTTGAGCACTTACTCATTGGCATATATATATACTATATTATATTGGCATATATAATATAGGTAATAATATTGGCATATATAATATTGGTATATATATATTGGCATATATATACATATATATATATATGCATTGGCATATATATATATATATATATATATATATATATATATATATATGTGTGAAACATGATTTCTGTTTAAAAGTGTTATAATGCTGCTGCAGCTATTTGCAACAACTTTTTGTCAACGATAGTTCACCCACTGAATACGCCAGCAGCAGCGGGATATTAAGTGGAATGTCATCGTTCAGCCACTGCGTGGGACGCACTTAGGTAACATAATTGGATACTGCAGCTGCATAGTTGGCCCACGAGGCAAAGTTCAGCAGATTGCTGCTGTCATATGAGGTAGGTTCTGCCTTCGCACCTCAGCATGGCACCACGGCGCAAAGACCGTGGATCATCAGCCGCCAACACCGAGACGATAAAGACTCTCTTGCGAACCGCTGGTGCTCCACATTCCCGCTCTCCCAGCGAACGTTTCCGTCTCTAGGAGAGACACATCTCCTGTCCTCCTGCACTTTTTGGCCTGGTTGGCGGCCGGGCACAGCGCCTTGACCCCGGCTGCGTACCGTGAGAGTAGGGGAAGGGGGAGGGGGAGGGGAGCAGGCCTGCCAACGGTGCCATCCGCAGGAGTGGATTACTACAGCGCCGGCAGGTCGGACCGCGCTGGGCTGTGGCGTTGAATGGCCGGTTGCCTGACCGACGCTGCCGAGGCGACAGGCAATCAGTAGGCTCTCGCATGGGAAAAAGCCATCTGCAGCAACACAACGCCGCACGCCGGAGCCACGCCCGTTCAGGCCGCCTGAATGGAGCGGGCATTAGCCGCGCTCGGCCTGGCGCGCTTCCGGCGCGTACAGGAGACGCGGAGGCGCGTACAGGAGACGCGGAGGCGCGTACAGGAGACGCGGCGGCGCGTACAGGAGACGCGGAGACGCGCCGCGTGCCTTAGATCCGCGCAGACAGCAGTGGTGACCCTGGACGCTGAAAGAGGGGCCCTGGGGAACTGTATCAACAGCTAATCAAACGCAGCAGACAGACCGGGGTAAATAGGCTCCTTTGATGGCCACAGGCCGCTGCCTAGATGTAGCGGGCAATCTGGGCTATACATCGGACTTGTACTTGATTGCAAATGGAATGGGCGTTACCTCTGGAATGTCTCTGAAACTCTAGAAAGGGATCCGACCGATGCACCATTCCAAACCGCTCACAGTATTTTTTACTCTTGGATATGCAGCCAAACGTGTTGGCACGCTGGATTTTGACATCCCACCTACATGTTTGCCGCCACCGTCGAGGCAGAAATCTTCCGCAACAATGAACAGGGTCTCGAAAGCATAAGGCACACCGACTCCGGAGAAGTTTGCGACGAGTGCCTGCTTGCAGCAGGCGGCGGGACACGCCTCCCGGGAGGGCGGCCCGCTGAACCGAGCCTCTTGCGCTTCACGTGGTACCGACTTGTCCTCATGTCACGCTGTCGGTCCCGCCAGCCGTCGCCAGTTGTCGGCCACCGCCCGACCGCGCATCTTAGGTTACCATCCTAGCCACCAGCAGAGGCACTCTTAGAAGCCAGTTCAGGAGATCAGTGACGGGGCATGCCAGTGGCCTAGGTAGGTCCTATAGGACACGCGCACCAGGTAAGGCCGTCAAAATTATCCAAAGAAGGGAGGCAGTTTAGCTTTCGTGCTTTGCTCTTTCGTTTACATCGGTGCTCTAACCCGACAAAGGTGTGTCGCTGGTTTTCGTCGCCAGGCCCCGCCCCACGGTTTTGTGCTCCCAAGGTCCTAATTTTCGATACGCGACCTACATTAGCGAGGCGCAAGGAATTCCATTAATATGACAGAACACGGAATCAATGACCTGCGCCACATGCACGTAGAGTTCATGTCTTCTTTTCTATCTCGCTGTAACCAGAGGTGCTCCGGATGCTCCTGGTAGCAAGATTATGCACCGTCGGATAAGTCGTGTGTTCCCTTGATTGGCAAATAGAGGCGTAAGGCGTAAAAATGGCGTAAGGAGCAACACGGTTTTATATATATATATATATATATATATATATATATATATATATATATATATATACGTGTGTGTGTGTGTGTATATGTGTGTGTGTGTGTGTGTGTGTGTTTGTGTGTGTGTGTGTGTGTGTGTGTGTGTGTGTGTGTGTGTGTGTGTGTGTGTGTGTGTGTGTGTGTGTGTGTGTGTGTGTGTGTGTGTGTGTGTGTGTGTGTGTGTGTGTGTGTGTGTGTATGTGTGTGTGTATGTGTGTGTGTGTGTGTGTGCGTATGTGCTGGCTTCACAACGCACTCGCTTCTGCGGCTATATGGTGTCGTCTGTCTCTCACCCTGGCAGGAAGGGCGGGCACCGTGGGGAATCGAAGTCCGTACCTCTGATTTCCCAGACGCGCTCCCCAGCCACTACACTATCGGTAGCCCAACAATAACACACAGCGCGGTGCTCTTGTTTGAAGCCGACGCCTCTTAACATATCACCCGTGGGCGTGCCGCTTTGTCGTTAATCGACACTGTGCGAAGAGAAATAGATGGTTACCTCTATCGTGATTTTATATCACAAATGTTGCAAAACAAACCGGATTACGCTAACGGACACAGTAAAACGATAACCGTGTGGAAAATTCAGTTTTCAGTCTACACCACAGCTTCTTTGGCAGCTTCTTCACTGCACAGAAGACAGGACACCCGCTCTCAACGTGCCGATGCGGAGAGGAACGCTACCAAGGAGTTCCTGACTCCGCCTGGCTCGCGTTCATCCACGAGCTGCCGTCAGCTGTCCCCGCGCTGTTCCGAGATCCCAGTCCCGCGGCGGCCACCGGTCCGGTGCCCGAGCGCGGCCACGGTCGTGCTCAAGCCGCCCGGCACGCAGGCCGCGCTGAAATGTCGCGCTCCGGGCCGAGCCGCCCTGGCTCAGCACCGTCGTAACCTTTCACGTCCGGTTTGACCAGCCGGCGACGACCCGCAAGGAATACTAACCGGCGGCGCTGGGGCGGTCCGGCCACACGGTCTGCTAACGCCTCTCGCGGCCCCCGCACGCCTGCTCCGGCCGACCTGGCGGCCCGGCAGCCCGGGCCGGGAGCTATCGGCAGCCACCGCCCGGCGCGCCACGAGCTGACCTGCGCCTCGGTGTCGGCTCGCGCCCTGTGCACCCGCCTCCACGGACAGCGCGGATTTATCGGCCAGCCGTAGGTCGGTGCCGTCTGGCAGATGGCTTTTCGACGGTCTGAGGTTGTGACGATGACCGCGGACGAGATCCGACCGCCACGACCCGCAAGTGGCGAAGAGAACCGCCGCGGCGAGCCGGGGCGCGGGACAGCCGGCACCACCGCTCGTCATATCTCACGGCGCTGTCGTTATGCTGTTATCGGCGCCGGAGCAGGCGCAGAAGGGAGTGGGGGTGGGGGTGGGGGTGGGGCGGTGGGGTGACTCCGGCCGCGACCATCCGGCCGCCAGTGCTGCCACCGTCCTGCTCGGGCGCTCCCTCGGCGCAGGAGCCGGCTTCAGTGGGGGCACACGGCCAAGCCATATTTCACGCGCCGAATGGATTTCTCCGTCAGGGAACACTGCCGCGAAAGCTGCAGTCGCGTGGAGAGCGGTCGGGAGCGCCTGTAAAACGTGGGCGAGGCACAATCAGCGAAATGGACTCGGCTGTTGTCGCGGCTTGTCGCAGCGGCCACGAGGCGCTGGCGCACTTCATTGTACACCCGGGCCACGTCTGCCTCAACTGGCGGAACGCCGCGTCGCATGAAGATGAGCGCGGTAAATGATTTTGGCCGGATGCTCGGCGGCGGACTGAGCTGATAGTTTCACGGCGAATTTATCGCCTGGTCGAACGCAATCCAAGCGCTGAGTGTGAGCAGCCTGGTGCGAAAGTGATGTTTAACATCCAAAAATAGTCGGCTTATCGCATTTCACGTAGAGGGTTGCCGCTGTCTGGAAGCTAAGCCAGACTGATGACGCATATTGGCAGGAATTTAACCAGCCCGACAAGTGCTTCGATGGCGCAGGCTCCCAAAGTTGGTATCACGTTCCGAACTCCGTCCGACACCTCCTTCGAATCTCCAGAGCAGGAACGTGGTTTCAGTGTAACTGGGCAATTGCCTTCTCGCCCAAGATCCTTCAGATGTTCTGTGATGCATGCAGTTTTAGGGCACGTTGGGAGATCAAAGGCGAAGTTGCCCAAGCGCAACGTATCGGCTTGTCGATAACGCCCAGCCGTCGTTAATACGGCATGCAATACCGATTGCAAACGCACTGTTATAATTTTCCGGCTCATCATTCTATTGGCGAAAGTCCTACCCCGAGTAGGCCTTTAGGCAATAACATATCCACGGCTCATTTCATCGTGAAAAGTATCTACGGCTCACTTCGTCTGGAAAAACCCAAAAACTTACAAAAAGCCCACCCGGGCATCTTTGAATATGGTGCGACATCTGGCTGAAACGTGCAAACATTGTTGTTTGCATGTTTCTAACCAGCTCGAGAATAATAACCCCATGGTATGCTTGCGGGCTAGGGATATATTTCCATAATAAATGAGGATTTCGTGGAGCCCAGAACAACAAAATTTTCCAAGTTATGAGGCCGAAAACGCGACTAATATTTTTTACGAGACAAGTGAAGGCTTTATGGGCTTGATTATCATACAAACGAGGTCAGAAGATTTTCCTCAACGAGAGCCTTTTAATCCTGCGAGACATGATCTAATCCTCCGTCTATAAACTGATCAGGCGAGCCGATTTATGGCACCATCTCATGTCCGGCGCTCGGCCTCCAGCGCGCGCGGCAGCGAAGCAGGCGGGAGGAGAATGGCTGACGGGCGCGTCGTCGCTCCCGGCGTCTGTGCGCTGTCGCCTCGGGCGGATACCATCGATCGCGTGCCCGGGGGCGGCTCACCTGGCGCCGGCACCCCCAGCTGCCGCGCGCCGCCGGCTGCCGCCAATTAACCGCTCCCGCACACACCACCACCGCTACAGCGACACCCACTCGCGCCTCTGTTTGCTCGCCGAAACAAATGCGCTTGGTTTTCGCTGCGGCGTACGAGCGGCAGCGCCAGTTCTGGGAGTTGGCGGACCCGGGGTCGGCCGGCCTGGCGGACTGAGCGCAGCTGCTGCTGTGAACGGTCTGCCAGAAACTCGGCGTGTTGTATGCAGGCTCAGTGTGCGGGCAGGAACTCGGCGCGTTGCGCCCGGGCGCAGCGTGCGGCCTCAGTGTGCGGGCGAGAACTCGGCGCGTTGTGCCCGGGCGCAGCGTGCCGCCTCAGTGTGCGGGCGAGAACTCGGCGCGTTGCGTCCGGGCGCAGCGTGCGGCCTCAGTGTGCGGGCGAGAACTCGGCGCGTTGTGCCCGGGCGCAGTGCGCGGGCGAGAACTCAGCGGGTTGCACCCGGACGCAGCGTGCCGCCTCAGTGTGCGGGCGAGAACTCGGCGCGTTGCGTCCGGGCGCAGCGTGCCGCCTCAGTGTGCGGGCGAGAACTCGGCGCGTTGCGCCCGGGCGCAGCGTGCGGCCTCAGTGTGCGACGGGAACTCGGCGCGTTGCACCCGGGCGCAGCGTGCGGCCTCAGTGTGCGGGCGGGAACTCGGCGGGAACCCGGGCACAGTGTTTAAGCGGATCTCGAGGCACTGCATCCAGGCCCCACGTTTACGCGAAAGCTCAGAGTGTTGCATCCAAACGCAATGAGCAGGCGGAAGCCCAGCGTATTGTACTCCAGCTCAGCGAGAGGACGAAAGCCCGGTCTAACGTACCCAAACTCAGTCTTAACATAATTTGACATACCAGAGGAGCGTACCGGAAACATGACGTAATTCTGAAAGCTGGGAAAAATTTGATGGAATTGCTAAGGAATGACCGTGTTACATGCTAACCATACGTGACGTTCTGACTACAGAGAGCTACCAACGGAACTTTGCTATCAATTAGAACATCATCAGCATGTTTTGGAGGCAGATAAATGTTTGCGTTGCCAGCCGCTGAGCTGTGATGACTGAGAGCGAGGCCGAAGACGGGGACAGCCTTAACGCAAACTAACAGTGAAACGCTGTGGGGCTTGAGCGGCCTAGCGCGGCCAGGCCAGTGACGCTATGGACGGGCTTACGTGTCCGGAGCTGACGAGTGCACTGCTGTGAAGTTTTCAACAGCAAGCAGCAACACTGTTTAAAAATGTGTACGTTTTGTTTTCAAAGCAATTATAAATAGGGTGCTTGATCAGGCGGTATGTTTCCACACCATGGAAATGCTATAATGATTTCACCGCGTTTGATTCACACAGGAAACACAACGCTGTCAGATCGCGAGCCAGGCTGAATGCTGCGGGTCGGACACAGGTTCAGAACTCGACGAACAACTGTCGCGATGAGAGAAGTCGAACTAATGCTGACGGAGAACAAAACGGACAACCGCACAGGCTGAAGCATGGGCCAGTGTGTGCCGACGCCCGCGCAACGGCTTGCAAACCATGAGCCCACCCTCCTTTGGAAGTTCTTGGGGGCTGGTGTCAGTTGGCGGCAGTGAAGCAGGCTCAGGCGTAATAAGCGAATAATAAATAATAGTAAATAATAAGGGATAATAACAAGTAAGTATTAATAATAAAAATAGCAAGTAGTAATAAATAATGAGGGAATTTCTACACAGGCTGACGCTTAGATGCGCCAGTGATGGGCCGGGAAGCCCACTTAGGTGTGCCAGTGATGGGTCGGGAGCCCACTTAGGTGTGCCAGTGATGGGTCGGGAGGCGACTTAGGTGTGCCAGTGATGGACCGGGAGGCGACTAATGTCGGCGTTCTCCGAGACCGGCCTCAAATATGGCAAACTCTGGTCCAAACTGTGATTGATCGAACCATCAGAACTACGCGTATAAGCGTAATTCTATTTATTGTGAGCAGTATGTACCCAAAATATCAACTTTTTCCTGTGTGCTCGTCAAAGTAACCAAACGGAAATTATGTCGGGCTCACTCAGCTTGTTAATTAAAATTGCCAACCAGCATTTAAGTCACTTAGTCCAGACCTAAGGTTCAGAGCATTTAGCTTAAAGGTACCTAATGCAGGCGCATATTCCACCAATATTCCAGCCATAGGCACTCGGGCGATAGTGAATAACACCAGTTCTTCACTAACGCCCAACACGTGGAGTAAATTAATCAGTGCTGAGAACGGCGTGGCCTGGCGCCGCCGGCCTGGGACGGCTCGCCGTATTGGTCTCGATGGCCGCCACCCCAACCGAGGATGTGTTAACGCAAGATAGATGCAAGATAGACGCGGCGGCCATGCCATGAATATGATGCAGAATGTAAGAGTCAAAGGTATTTACGCTGGAAACACGCACAGGGCTGGAAGGTATAATAAAATAGCCTTTGAGTGGAAGCAAACTAAAGGCGCAGTGGTACCAGCAGCCGTTGACCAGCTGTGACCTGACACGCGGGGCAGTGGAAGCGGAGGTGGCCTGATCCGGCCTGATAGCCTAGGCACCCCGCCGTTGCGACATCATTACCTGATATGTGGAGCAGTTGAAGCAGTGCCAGCAGCACCGCTCGCTGGCCTCGCTGTCCACGTACTTGCGCGCTTGGCCGTCCCGGCAGGGCAGGCTGCAGATGGACCGTGGAGGCTCCGGGGCCCCCAGACGGAACTGGATCGCTGCCGGTCACAGGCCACCAGGTCACCAACGCACCGCGCCGCCCGACACATGTATCATGTATCTCATTACGCTGCCATGTATGCACTGGTTCTGTTTTGATGTGTAATGTGTAAAAGGGAGCTCACACAGTCACGGAGTGAAGGAATATTGTCATGGCTAACTCGGTGACCGGGTGCTGTCGGCAGTGACGTGCTTATAGCATCGCTCTTAGTAAAGGCCAGCTACATACTATTTCGCTTTGATAAGAGGACGTTTGCTTTTGAGACAAGCGGCATCAGTGAGTGAGACGAAGACGTGCACCCCTTGCTGATGTGTTAGAGACATTATTGACCAACAAAAATTACAAAATACCAGCATGAAAATGAAAACTTGATGTCAGACGAATGTTGTGTTGTCAGCACCTGTGTGTAATAATTTCGAGGCATGCACCAAGCTCCTTAAGTAGAGTGCTTTGACCAGACTGTCCGGCCCGGCGCTTTGCATGGCCGAGGCATTTCGCAGCGCTCCGGGGTCATAAAGTGAGGCGGTGCCCGCCATGGGAGGTTCGATGACTGGCCAGTGCTCAGTACCGCGCCACTGGTGCGCCTCGGCGAGCGCGAAGCGGGCCGAGCTGCTCCATCGATCCCGGGCCGGTCAGCGGACCGAGGTGTGGCCGTGTAACCTCCCCACGTCATCCCCCCCCCCCCCCGTGCGCTGCATGCCCCTAAGCCGACCCGCTTGTCCACGAAACAGTCGGCTTCTGCACGTCCTGCGTGGCCCGGCACACTTTGAGCAAAGCCGGGCCGGTAATTTGGACCCGCTGTGTTTTACTGCGGCTGCACGGCCGACCCGCATTGGAACCAAGGCTAACTTCATTGCATAATCAGTGTTTTGATGGTGTGCGATCATGCATGACGGTAGGAACGGCGCGCTGAGCGCCTGGATTTGACGGGCGCGGGACAACGACTGGCTTTGGCGATGCACGCTGTCATGCAGATATCCTCACGATGCGTTACATCCTGAAAGCACCTGTTATCTTAAGATAAGCTACCAAAAACAACGAATGCCGCCATACACTTCGCCAAGCATGGGTGGGGAATCGGGTGTCGCGTCCCACCGATGATGATAGAGATGATCATCAGCACATCATCATCATCAGCACATGGTGATCAAGTGCTGAGGCCGACCACAGCCGGAACCGACATGACACTGACCTGACATGTTGAGCAGCAGCTGGTTACCGATGTACTCGCCGACCTGGTCCCAGCTGTAGTGACCGGGCGACACCTGTCTGAAGTGGATGATCCGGTACCGAGCCGGCCCGTCACCCTGTTCGTCAAACTGGAATCGGTCCCCGCTCAGGCCTGCCGCCAGAATCCGGAGCCACATGTCAGGTCACAGTGGGTGGCAGGAGCGACATTGCTGACGGATCTTACTGATAATATCGGACAGAGCATGGCATACCGGGTTAGGTCAGGTCAGGTCAGCTCAGGTCAGGTCAGATCAGAATGGGTCTGATCACATGTCAGCGTCGCCCGGGATAGCTCGTTCGGACACCTCTGAGACTGAGACTGGTCTGGTCGATGCCGTGGCTGGCGTGAGCCCAAATAAGACAGCATACCCTACATAATACAAGTGAATGCCAGCGAACAGATTGACGTGCCATTTTCATTCAGAAAATGCCAAGGCAAGGCTCATCTCAGATGGGCTTCGTGGGAACTGCCTGTTACCTCGCCTCCCAAACCAGAGGTCACGAAATGACCCCGGATAGTCGGAATGAAAATGTTTGTATTCAAGCAGCCATGCGCAGAGGCATTCTCACCAATGAACTGCACTCTCCGAAGATACCACAGCAGTTCTGTCCCGTTGATCGGATCCATCGCTGGACACAGGCCCACAAAGCCTTTTTTGCATTTTTGCCTGTGCATGTCCCTGTAAAACAGCAATACTTCAGAGCCGAAAGGAACACATTGTGTGCTGTCATTTTTTAGTAGAATAGCAATATGTCATATTAGCCTGACACACAACGACGGGCCTGGCTGGTTTTAGAGTCTAAGTGCGCTTGATGTCTTGAGTTGATCTGTTCGGCAAAACGCGGAGTGCTGCACACTGGAAGGCCGCGGGTATTCCAAGCAGGGACGGCTGTCGCACAACCAGGGTCACAAGGCGGCCTGTCGTCTCCAGACCCAACACCGCCGTGCGGAGTGGGTTCCACCTAGGAGGGCTTACTTGAAGGCGTGCGCGAAGGCCATGACGGCGTCGCTCACAAACTGCAGTTGCGCTTCAAACTGGGTGTTGTTGACGGAGACGCGCTCGTGACCGGTGCAGTTGTGTTTGTAGTTCCGGTTGTACAGCGTCTTGGGACTGTCCCGGAACTTGCACTCAAAATTGTGCTCCCAGTATTCTGCGCGCACGCACATATCCCCATGCAGTCAGCATTTCAGGACAAGCGTACGGTGGTTTTGCTTTCGCCTGGTAAAAAAAAAGAAGAAAAAATAGCCACAGGAACAACGGGGAAATAACAAACATTAAGAGGCTCCTCTCGCGCTGGAAAGAGATGTGGAAAACATGGCGACGAAAACGATCCAAAGTGGCGGAAAGCACCAGAGCACACCAATTAAAAGCCACACAATCAATGACACTTCAGGCTTTAGCGTTTTTAGCATAGACATCATCCATTTTTAAGCAGCACCTCGCCTTGGCTTTGCGTCGGGCGGATTTAAGCGTGCTGTAACTTGACTTCCGTGTTTTTCAACATTGCCACTCGACCAAATATCTAAACTATCGTATATTCGCGCAAATTTCGTTACCAATGCAAAACTTCTCTTGCCTTCTAGAACATTTTGTCGGATAGCATACTGCTGAAAAACAAGCAAATTATTTAATTAAAATAACTTAAAGGGAGTGTTCTGCATTTATATGGGGTGTTGAACCGAAACTGCCATCTTGAAGACCTTTTGGTGCTATTCACAATCCTTCGCTTCTTAAGACCTAAACCCCTCTAGTTCCTGAGCTAAACGCCCGCGAAAATAGGGAAAGGTACGTCGGAAAGAACATTCCAAGGTCACCTTGGCATGTATGACGACATAATAACATAATTCAGGTATCGCCATTCCATTAGCCTTGCAGTGATCGACGCCAAGAAAAACATTACTTTCGAGGCGTTTATATTTGAGGTTTGTAAGCATGAATTCCGGGTAAAACGGCCGCCAACTGGCACTCAATCATTATTGTGCAAGCATAACTACGTAAATGAATTAAAACTATGACACATTGCGGAGCATATCTTCTAAACAAAGAATTGTGCTGTCCGGTCCAGTCTTTTCCACTTAAAAATATATCAACGGTTGCAAGTGAGCTAGTTCCATCATATCTAGTGCTTGTCTGAATATCTTCAAATGTAACATTCCCTCTAAGCATCATTTCGAGACATATTCCCGCCTGGCTGAATCAGCCAATAGTTCTTGCATTTTACACTGCACCATTCCCACCGGCCAAATGCCGCCGATCCGGGCATTAGGGGCTGGCGGAGATCTCACCGAGCGGGTGCGGTGGTGCTCGTGCGAGGCGGACCTGGTCCGGCCTGGCACCCGAATGGCCCGTCTGGCCTTGTGGAAGCGCGCCAGCCGATCGTGGCTGCCCAGTTCTGGCAGCGGCCGCGGCATAAAGAGCACGTCTATTGGCTACCGAGAGCGACGCTGGCCAATTACCGCTCCCTAACTGGCCAAAATGGGTGAATTGTGTGGCTGATGAGACCAATGGGCCGTGATTCCCTGTCAGTTACCGGATCAACATGAAGAGCTTTGTTCTTATAGCGCTGTTGTCCGCGCTGTGCTCAAACAGCATGCTCGCAAGCCTTAGGCCAGTTGTGATGAAGTGGTCATCTGCGTCGCGGCCAGTGTCTTTAAGTATAGCAGTCAGAAAACAACCTGACTTTCCTTGGTTTTGGAAATGCTCAAGCTTAATCCAGATGTAATGGTTTGGTCACAAGCTCGCATTAACGCCCGGGAATACTCCAGCCGGTTCCCTATATATTCGGGAGCTTGGTCAGTTTGATCTGGATAACAAAACGTTAGGATGTTAGAATCTGAACCGGCTCATCTTCAAAGATGTCAAGAAGTTAAATATGTCATATATGTATAAGGTTGTCCTTCTAATTCCTGTTTTTACATTCTTCGAATGCACCAGCATATATCAACTGACTGGCCACACCAAGCCAGGCATGCGATGTTACGCGATTTTCAGTCGTTCGGTTTTCTGTGATACGTTTATGTTAATTTATTCCAGCCCATAAATAAACTTTGGACGCCAGTTCTGGGACGGAAATAGCAGCAGTTAACAGTTTAAGTGGCCAGCCATCCAAAGTTCGGCGCCACCGACGGGACCCGCGTAGATGCTCTCACCGAGCCGTAATATTTTGTCCCTTTCGTTTGAATTATTGCCCAAGCTGCTGTCCGAATCAGGGGAGTTCGACTCGGCCGGCGGCCGCACGAGCGCTGGGTCAGATGTATCCAGAGCCGGTCCGACAGCGCCGACAGCGTCCGTTCGTTCAGCCTATCATCGACTGCGACATCCGCGATTCTCGCCCGCGTCTGAGTCGGACCTTCCGGGCCGGGGCAGTCCAGTGTTGCCCTGACTCAGCACAACGGCCATTAGGATACGGCGGCGGAAGTCCCGATGTTGGGAGCACGCACGGGTGCGAACACGGGAACGCACGCGCCGGAAACATCCCGAGAGAAGTAAAGGCTCCGTATCAAATGGCTTATTTTCGTTCGCGGAGTTCTTATAATCTGAAACTTTGACCATTGTTTTGCGTCGAGCAAACATCTCTGGAAGAAAAGCAAAGCATGTTTCGGGACCTGCGCAGCAGATAGTTCCCGCGCTTATTCCACCCCGCCCAGTTTGTAGAGTAGAATTTTCCGACATCAGCGCTTGTATCAGCTTCCGTTAGTCTCAGAGTTTCCACGATGCACAGCGAGCAGCGGTGTACCCACCGGTGAACCAAGGGTTCCTCTTGTTGTTCTCGACGGTGAGGTTGAGGAAGTACTCCTGGAAGCCGCGGATGGGGTTGGCCTGCGGCTGCACGGAGAGTGTGCCCTCCACCTCTGCCTCGTTGCCGTCCGAGACGAGCGAGCGTGCCGACCAGCCGTCCGAGCCGATCCACGAGAACCGGCCCGTGGCGTTCATACGGCGCACGGCGCGCATCACACCAGCCACCTCCTGGTCTGAGCCGAACAGGATCACTCCTGAAACAGCAGGACACGTCCGTAACACTCAGGCACCTTTGGACGACTAAGCCGAACAGAGCTTGCACACCCGCGTATTTTAGCCCAAGTGAAATATTGGCCTCCACATCCAGCTGACAGGAACAGGGACGACGTCGGCGGCATGGTTTAACTGACGTGCGTGGTCTGAAGTGTTAGCTAAAGCCTTAGGTCCCGAAGTGCTCCTCGGAATGACTGACTGCGTCGACTTCTGGAG
>NW_023597034.1:7793037-7831687 GCF_011947565.3 Pollicipes pollicipes | reverse complement strand
GAGAGAGAGAGAGAGAGATCTGCTCCAAAGCACTCAGCTTGTTGAACACGGGACCGGGCCCCTGAATCGCGACGTCGTCACGGTTCAAAAGGCTCAGCGGAAAGCCCCGTGGTAGGCTCAGCGCCTGCGGGCGCGCGCTGGCCCAGCGCCGGCTTACCTTGACACCGTAGTTGGACTCCTCGTAGATGATGGAGACGTAGGTCCAGCCGAGTCGCTTTACGATTTCTACCATGGCCTTCACCTGGAACTCGTCCGACGGTATGGTGCGCGAGAAGTACTCGAACCGCTGCTTGCTGCTCAGCTCCGGAGAGGTGGAGAAGAAGGACACCTGAGGCGGAGCGGGCGCGCCCAGTTACCCCAGCCCGTGACGTCACCGGGACACGTTCAGAGAGGAACCGGCTCAGTGCATCCGGGATATGCAGGCATTGAAATTAGCAGACTTAAACTCCAACAAATCTTGAGCAATTGAAATATTTTCACTTCGGCGTTTTGCCTTCTCCGGAGACGCCCGGCCCTTGAGGACTCTACGGACCGAAGCGCCGGCATAACTGACAAATGGAAGTACTGCTTCCCGCGGACACGCCTGCCCAATGCCCCATGACTCGGCCAAAACTTTCCAGAGATACCGTTGCAGAGGACCAAACTCTCGATGGTCCCGATCGTGGCGTTGTGTTAGAGCTTCTCGGTTCGCAGTGAATGGCAGACACACAGGGACTTTACCAGCTGAGGCGGCCGGGCGGTGATAGCGGGTGGCTGGTACGTCGGAGTCTGTGGAGATGTCTCGCTGACATTCAGCGACAAAACTGACCCACCGCCCGCACCATGTGAAGACAAGGCTGGTATTGTATATGTATAGCCAGTGCAGGGGTTTGATTCCACGACACGCGGACAATTCGTGCGATTGCTTTGATAAAGCCAAAGCCTCACGAAAAAAGACGATAGTAATGCATCCACCAAGGACTCTGGACCATTCCCCGCGTATTGAAATGGAAGCAATTCTTGGGCGGGCCTGTCTCCCCAAACATTTAAAGGTGGCAATTATTTCCTATGTGCCAGAAACGTGACCAGAAGAATCGTTGCACAAGCGGAGTTGTGCTTGTGCAGTAGATCTTGGATCTTTGTAGATCCCCAAGACAGACTATGCGATGTGTTGATGGACGGTTTTTGGTACATGCGGACACATTTTGCTGCACATTAACCGTTACTAAGTTCGGTCATGTTATTCAACTGTCATAGCAGGAAGTGCTTTTGCTCCAACTACCACCTTTCATCACGTACAAGCTATTTACTATTGTCAGTTTCTGTCCGGTGGACAGGCTTGGCCTTTCAAGTCACGATTTCGCTCTATAAATCAACAGCAATCTAATCATCCTTTGTTGGACGTTCGTTCTATTGGCTACTGGAAAAATTGTCAAGAAACCCTCTTATTAATTTCCTTTAGCTGCCTTGTGTCGTCGGCACGAAATGGGCTTCGCTGCACGCTTGGGTGCGCATCGCCTCTCTGAGTGATATTTGTCTATTGTTGATAGGTGGAATGGAAGTAAAAATGCATGTAGTAGGCGAAATATTTCAATGCTACTTTAATGTTATACCTCTGGCGATCTTCGCAGCCTTGAGTATCCAGGTGGTGAACAATGGCGATTTTATCCACATCATTCGCGTTGTGCATATTTGGAGTGCGACCATATGCTTCTTTCGTTTATTTTCAACGATTCACAAAGCATGCTACCACCTGGGCAAAAAAACCTATGTCAGTGAACTATTGAGCTACGCGATGACAGGCACAATAGAGCACGACCCATCGATAAAACTGTCGTATCGATTCACTGAGCTCGACGTGAGGTTCAAAGACGATGCAGCCTACATGAGATAACTCTGAGCTATTGTCATATTCAGCGAAAAGTCCGCGGCAAGACTATTCTTACAGTAGATCCTTTTAAGCCTCAGGCGTCGGACCATTTTTCACACATCCGTTAGTGTCATGACGGATTTCAAGCCTTGAAGTGCCCCGGCACTTTTACTGGTGATTAGAGGGAGCATTTCTGTCTGGTAATTACTCACATAACCAGCGCCACAGGCTGAAAAAGTCCAAATACGAGCTATGCTGTTGTCTGACCTCGCAGGCGACGGTTACTGTTTGACATCGGCCCGTATACCGGCCATGTCCGGTTGCTGCTGGCCGCGCTGCCGGGTCCTGTGACCGACTCCTGGGCCCGCGAGCGGCGACGGTCCGGACGGTTTACAGGTGGGGCAATAACCGCTCAGCTACCACCGCCGCAGGCACACATGGCGGCTACTGCTGCCCGTGCTGCCGGGTCCTGTGACCTGACTCCTGGGCCCGCGAGCGGCGACGGTCCGGACGGTTTACAGGTGGGGCGTAACCTCCTCAGGGTTCAGCTACCACCGCCGCAGGCACACGTGGCAGCTACTGCTGGCCGTGCTGCCGGGACCTGTGACCGGCTTCTGGACCCGCGAGCGGTGGCCTGTGCTTACGGCCCCGACCACTGAACCCTGCATGGCAACCCCTGCATTTTCGCCCAGTGCCAGTCGCTCTTGCACCTTTGTGGCCTTCCAAAGACATGCACAGAAGTTCGCATGCATACAAATATTCGTTGTTTGCATGCATAAACAGGTAGGAAACACTTGTGTCACGCTCAACTTAGCTGTATTTGTGGGACGACACCTGGTCTTTCACATGGACCCCTATGCCGTCTTAATTGCATGTGTTTCGACTTATATAGATACTTGCATATGACCTCAAAGTCACCGTGAGCATGGAATTTAGTATTCAAATCCCGATATGTCTCCGAGGCGTACAGTGACCATGCCAAGATGTGTCCTACCCAACGGAAATGAACACCCGCCCAAAGAGAGGAGGTGCCTTAAATAACTTGGTAACCACTAAACATATAGAACAGGTAAGTAGTTACCAAAGTTATAGTTGGCACCAAGGTGGGTACCGAAATACTGCATCCGTAATGCCATGTTTTTTCAACTCACTTAGCTAATGGAATTTGCATGTAAGCGATTCTTATCTTTCAAAGGTCAAGCAAGATCGTAAACTTGAATCATTAAAGCTTGTAAACGCCATCATAATCCTGCCATGTTCTGTGATTGCAGTTGCATGAGTCCTCTTCGCGTAAACATGATCAGACAAGGACCCAATGCGTGACCAAATCTAAAAAGATCGAAAGATAAAATGGGCATGAGTGGAGCCTGTGGTTGGTTTGGTTGTGGTTGGTCCGGGCCGTCAAGCTGGCCGTAACTTTCTGCTCCGGGGGCGTTCTTGTTTTATGTTCATGTGACCACTCGTGGGTTGACGTTTGCGGGACTTTATGGCTGGGTTCCACGGGACCAAATACACAAGCGTATGATGACAAACTTATACGTGATGACGAAACAAAAAATCATCCTGTGCAAAGTTAACCAGATATTTTGATAATGCTCAGGTCAAAGGAGGAGTTTCGCCCCTGTTAAAGGGAGTGTTCCACATTCTTATGGGGTTTTGAACTGAAGTAGCATTTTAAAAACGTTTCGGTGTTGTTCACAGCCCTGCTCTTCTTAAGGCCTAAGCCCCTCCTGTTTCCGAGCCAAATGCCCGGGAAATGGGGGGGGGGGGGGGGGAGTATTTCGGGGCGAGTATTTCAAAGTCCCTTTGACGTTTACGACGTCAGAACGTCATTCAAATCCTGCCATTCCATAAGCCTTGCGGCGATCAGCGTCAATAAAAACATAATTGATGAGGCGTTATTATCTGGTGTTTGTGATCACGATTTCCAGATATAATGGCCGTTAACTGACTCTCAAACAGTGTTGTGTAAGGTACGATGACGTATTCAAACCATGACGTATTGAGCAGCACATTTACTTAACTGAGAGCTGTGCTGTCTAGAGCACTCATTTTCACATAAAAAGCATACCAATAGTTATTGTGAAATATTTCGTTTAATGCTATTGTCCGTGTAATCGGAATGAGGTGTCTGTGGAATGTAGCGAGACCAAAATCAGGTACCAGTAGAGTACAAGCCTCGATGAAAAAGGCTTTTGTGTTAAGTATCGCCAGTGTGTTTTACTCTGCTCTCGCGTAGTTTTCAAGTATCATCCATCTTAAACATTTCATTAGACTAAATCTGAATCCCCTTTATTGCGTAGTTATAACGTGGATGGAAATATTCGATTTCATCAGCAAGTGCGGCCTGACAAAGGCCATGCGCAAATAATGTAAATCCTATCTACCCGTTTTTCTACCTTTTCTTTATCTACCGAAATCAACGTAATGCGCAACGATACAAAACATATGTAGCCCCCAGATTGACATCAGAGGTAGCTCATTATCCGACCAAGAAAGGTGATCACCGCTTATGTCTTTTCCTGTTTACACCACTTTTCAGAGAAGTGACAACTCACGGCGCGTGGTAACTGCCGGTAGTAGGATTATACATTATGCGCTTCAATAGGTGTTTCAGCTCATAGTAAAAATTTTGTGACTGGACAATTTACTCATCAACACGCGCCCGGGTGGCCGGTTAATACCTTCGCTAGAGTGAGGGTTCAGTTCGACCTACTGAGATCTCCAAAAAACCAAGAAAGTTAGATATATGAAACTCACAGGGTGGGTTAGCCTGGGTGTGAACTCACTTGTGTATAAATTTAAGGTTCCTAGGTTATGATCTTGAGGTTAGATTGGGTCAAATAAGGTTAAACCCCAGATTGCTGCCCAGAGTGCCTCAGACCTCCTCATGCAGCGGTCGTGAGCTTAGAGAACTGTTCTAAACAAAAAGTCGCTAGTTTTCATCTAAGTTCAGTGAACTTCATTGGCCTTTAGAAGGTCAAGGTTACCAAAAACATAAAAATTGTTTCTATATTGACCTGTGAACTACAATATGCCGTATGTTCCTAAACACAAACAAACACAAACCAAGGTCAACATTTGAAATGTTGACCTCGGTCATGTTATGTCAAGAGCATACTCTGATCCTTTAGAACTTCATGGAACATGTTTGTCGAGGTCCATGGAATTCATAAATTCAAAATGATTGCCAGAAGCTACCACATAAAGTAAGTTTTTGAGTAAAAACCAGATTAGTTTTGACCTCGGTCTGACCTTCATACCTGACCCCAGATCAGTGGACTTTTGTTGCAGTGCTAAATGCAATAGTTGTATTGCCTAAGAAACTATCTCAGAGATGTACGGCTTCGTCTAACACTCTGTCGTCGTATCAGATTGAACAATTTCCCTAGACATGGCCTTGGCTAACAACGACGGCCTGTATTTGACCTGCCGTAGGTCAGCGACCTTTCAAGGTGAATCTGATTTTTCTATAAGCAGATCTGCAATGCAACTACCTATAGCTATGCAAGACTTGGCACGGCTACAACGCGCCTTTAGAAGCTAATTCCGGAAAAACCTTCGGAGGGGGTCATCAATCAACCCCACTTGAGCTTTTTTAAAATATGATCCGAGCCCTTTGAATGCATGGATTTCTGGGACCAGAGCTCACGCTTGTCGTGTGAGCCCTGACCCCACCATCCGATTGCGCAATTCCAGGCAACGGCAGGATTTCGTGGTGAAAGCTTAACGTGCCGCAATGCTCGACACGGTCCGTCCTGCTCTCTGACGTCAGCTGACCTTTAGCGCGACCGCTGCCACCGGCCGCAGGCATAGCGAGCGTCTAAAGCGACGCGGATCCATCCCGCCACGGGTAGGTGGATCGGAAGGCAGGCGCCCTAGCCAACTGAGCCACCGGCATTGGCGACGCTCCTGGGGAGCTCCTGTTAACCCAGACCGAAAGCTCGGGGCATTTCTAGAACGGAAAGATGGTGACGAACGCGTCAGCGCTGCCGAATTACCCTCTGGGTCTTACGAAGAGAAGCACATCGGCAAGAACCTTTTGTCTTATTTACGGCAATGCCCGTTTGAAGTTCAAATCGTGGCCATGGGAGGTCATTCATTGACCTGGAATCAGAAAGCAGATATGCTTAGGTAGCTTAGGCAAGGAGCAGCGCACTGCTTTTTCTCGACTCCGTCCTAGTTCAAACGTTTAAAGGAGACGGGAGCTTGCCAGGGCCCTGGCCGGATGAAGGTCTAGAAACGGCTCCATCGCGAAAGGGTCAAACCAGGGTACACTATTTGCATTAAATCTGTAATACCAGTGCAGTTTCGATCACACGCAGACCCCGAAAAGCATTCACGGGTATTCATGCAGTCCATGCAGTCCACTGGCGCGCTGCTCTAAAGAAGCAATATCTCGAGGAGCCGAGACAATTTAATTTCAATAATCTCAATAATGGACCTCATAAGACCTCAGTTCACCATCAAAAGGTCATTGCTCGCGCCGAAAGCGCGGCGTCGGGACGGCGGCGGCCGCTTATGACCCCGGCCGGGTACGTGAGCCGGCCATTGATGGCTGCACGGGGGCCGCCGCTGCACGGCCGGGGGCCGCAGCCCGCCGCTCGCGACGCACGCCAGGCGCGTGGCGAGGCGCGCTCGACGCGAAGATTGCGCGCCCGTGCCGGCCCGGCCGCCGATTCCACTAGCGGCCACCGCCCGCGGGCCGGCCGAGCTGACCGCGGTGCCGCGGCGCTGGAGGCGCAGCTGTACGACTCGAACGGGCTGAGCAGCGCGGCCGAAGTGGCGTCATCAGCGGACGACCGACGGCAAAGTTGGCAGTGCGCGTCCGCGGCTGCAGGCGACTGAACGACGACCGCAGCGGTATCCGGCCGGCCATCCCACACCGTTACCGGCCGGCGGCTGCCCGAGCGGCTCTGCGGTGTGCGCTGGCCGGGGTCACGGCGACCGCCAGCGGCCGTGGAGACCAGCACTGGCATCGGAGTCACCGCCGCGGGAGAGCGGTACGCCAACGACCACCAAGAAAACCTTCAACAATGGCGCACGTAATCTGCCAGCGGTGTATCCGAAAACTCCTATCTCTGCTCAGGCGGATCGGTTAAAGCGACATCTTTCAGCAGTTGGCATCATTCCTGTTGACATAAGCCTGTTCTTTGAAGCATTATTCTTTTGAACGGCAGTCCCTAAGCTGGTAGCAGTTTCATCAGTTATGTGACGGGAGATCCGCCCTGGTGGCGTCACAAAGCAATCAAATCCCAGAACCCAAACCCAGCCGCCCACTTCTCGGTCTGGCTAGCCTCGGCACCTCACACTGCCCCAATATCCGTCACTTTCTGGAGAGCACCAGCTGTCGTTTGCTCATTCCGGGTAGCTGGTGTGTGTCAGCGGAGGAAAGTACACGCGGGAAGGAGACGGCAGAGTAAAAAAAATCCGCAAGTAGCATGTTAGTGAAAGTTTTTTGGGGTCTCACATATTTATTTTTCCATTTAGCGCTTGAAGACCACATCTCTCTTTAACTTATGAATACGGTACTGCTATGGATGGCCCAAATTTTCTAAAAGCAGGATTGGCAGAGGTCAATGAGAACTGATCATGCTGACTTAATTTTTTCGCTGCACTTTACTGTTCTTTTCAGCATGATTAAAATCGGCTGAGTTCAGTGATGTTGATTTTTAACTTATGTCAGGAACCAGCCACGGCGCCAAAGAAAAAAACGTGCCTAGTTTGGGGGGGAGAGGGGGAGGCCCCGTCAACCTTGGCTGCGCCTCTGTTGGCACAGTACAACCGACAGCAGCAATGTCAGCACCCCAGTGCACAGCTACCTGAATTTTGCAGCTGTTAAAAAGCCAATACAAAAGAGATCGATGCTGCAAAAACTTTGCCATTGTAACTGCATCACAGCCTGGGCCGCCCTGAAGAGGCACCCCCGCGCGGGCCGAACTTCTATCGAGTTACGGCGCCATACGCTGTCAACGAATCGTCACACCCAACCTCTGCTCGCCCCGGACCTCCTGGAGCAGCCGCCGTTTTTACACGCGGACGCCCCAGACAAGATCGATAGGCTGGTCAGCGCGCCAGCATGTAGGCGCACGATCAAGCGATCACCGCAGGCCGAATTCAGTCCGAGTCTGTGGCGCCTTCACCGCCCTGCGCACGCCCGTGGTGGCCACGCGACGCGCTCCGCCCTACCTGAGGGATCTTGAAGAGGCGCAGCAGGTTGGCCACCTGGATGGAGGTGACGCTGGAGGCGGCGCCCACCACGCCCGATATGACCTGGTTTCTTATCAGCGGAATGGAGCCGTCCTTGCACTGGTACT
Organism: Pollicipes pollicipes; assembly: GCF_011947565.3. Classification (NCBI taxonomy): domain Eukaryota; kingdom Metazoa; phylum Arthropoda; class Thecostraca; order Pollicipedomorpha; family Pollicipedidae; genus Pollicipes; species Pollicipes pollicipes. The sequence goes on along the minus strand of NW_023597034.1, from coordinate 7,823,521 downwards.
CGCCGTCGTCGATGTTGCTGATTGATCCTGCGGATAGAGCGGCTGTGCGTGACTCGTCGGACGAGGCGGCGGCATTAGAAAGAGGTGCACTGGTTTTGTATGCACGTTCCTCGTAATTGCATTGGTGTTATATTTGTATTGATATACTGTTCCATGGCCGAATATATTGCATGTAAATATGTGCACGAACTAAAATGCATCAAATATCACGGTGTGCTAAAAAGTCAGTTATTTGCCTCAGTTATATGCCGCATTAAAGAGACCAACCAGGCTCCAAGAAGTCCTCAGCGGGAGTGCTTTTAAATTCATGTGGTCTCCGTGCCATTTGCTTGCAAAGGGCAAAATTCGGGTAAATTATTCAGCGGTGCTCTCTGCCGGCGGCCGTGCCACACAATACCGCGATGAGATCCTTCCGGAGAATGGCATCTCATCGCAAAGACGATCTGCTTTCCACATAAATCGAAATAGAAATTACCATAAACCTATCGCATTTCCGGATGGCAGGTGCCTGGGACCTCTGTGCAGTTAGCCTGCCGGCTGGGCCGTCACCAGGCCGGGATTTTGCGGCGGGTGGACCCGCACACTACGCAACGTGCCGGCTCTGCCGGGCCTCTGGGGGCGGCTGGTGACGCCGCGGCGCGGCTCATTTGCCGCCTCCAATGACGCGGCGCCCCGCAACCGCCGCACGCCCGGCATTAGCGACAGCTGCCAGTGTCCTGCGCACTCTCGCCTCACTCCCGCCATTTGGTCGCCTCCGCTGGTGGCAGCCACGGCTCCTCTCAGGTTAAGGTCGCACGGGTCACGCGGGCAGATTTCGGTAGGTCAAATGCAGCTCAACTGTAGCCGCAAGTCTCCATACATTTAAAACGGTAGCTGCCTGTTGTCTTTCTCAAGGGGAAACAACTATCGGGTGTTTCTTAAACGCAGGAGGGTTGTGTGTGGCTGTGTGCGGGTAAGATGCGGGATGATTTGAAACCTTAACGTGCTCGCGATGGCTGTACCGTGTCCATCCACGGTCTCGACCGTATGAGCCCCGAAGAGTGATATGCCCGAGCTGTAGCGGTTTCCTTCCTGGCATGGAATGCTGTCTCATGCATTTGTTTCATTTGCGGCCACCACTGGTAAAATCTGTTGTTTTGGAGGCTGTTAGTGCCGGAATGCAGATAGCTTTCAATGCTTGTTGAAAAGCATGAGAATGCAATTAACGCTATTTCATAGTCCTTGAGTATGAGTCACTTGACTTTACCATCAATGTAAAAGCAAATGACGCATTTGTAATACCGAAGGCCTAATACTATGGTAGTATATAGAGCACACAACAATAAAAGACTGTTTTGAAAAATATATGCCACGCGAGAGCTATTCGCGTTGGTTTCTTAGACATAGACCGCATTGCGTCAGCAGATTGTGCAGTTTGTACTCAAAGAGGTCGCCGCGTGTTGCAGTGTGTTATTTCGTGTGGATAAAGGTATGCCAGATACATTCGGCTGCTTTTGTAGCCCTGAAATTTGAATTTGCCTGGGTATGAATTGAGCAAATTTTCGTCAAACCCATATGAAATCCCTTTTAATGAGAATTCAGCATGTTCTAGCGCTGACTAATGACTGCAAATCATTCAGGCGCTAACAGCTTATGAGGATGTTAACTGCCGATGTCCTATCACATTTCGACTCCTTTCTTCTAGCGGAATTTCAAGCTTTCTTTGAAACCCCATACACTCAGACTACTTTTCGGCTCAAAGCCGTTTCAGAGGTGCTGCGGATGCTTGCTACGACAACATATTAACTCCGGCTTAAACAGACGACATAAAATGTGATTACCTTGATGTAAGCTATAAGCACCCAACCCAGATATCTAACACCCCCTTGCCAATAGTTGTTCTCATCGTTTTGTAAACCACAGAAGCTAGGGCAATGGCAAGACATGCAGCTTACTTGCTTTTTGTCCACAAATTGCCGATCGAGATGTAAGTATAGTTTTGTGAAGGTCCGTCATTCTATCCACTCAGCATAAGGGGCAACAAAATGGCGCATATTTCTCGGTCAGTTCTGGAAGTGTTAAGATGATGTTATTTTACAGGGAGATTTCAACATTCCAGACCGAGGCGAAGATTTTGGTTAATCGTCAAATAGTCATAAACTTTGTACAAGGTTTTCAGCGTTTCTGTACTAACGACACAGTTTTATGAGCGATTGTCTGCTAGAAATACTATTGCATATTGCACATTGCACTCAAACATATGCCTATCAAGGGTATATGCTGCCAAAATTGTGATATGCTTGCTGCTTGTATGGTAGTTGTGATACCAGGTGTCATCCTACAAATACTCTTCGAAACTATTTGAAAACGATCTGGTGGCATTCTGGCCGCAGACGCGACAAGACGCACTCCTCTCTTTTGCTTGCCTCCTGTTAACAAGGTATGCATTACCTCAGAGCCTGCTTATCTAGACATGGTCCATGATGAATGATTCTTGAATGGAACGATCCTCAAAGCCTGTCTTACTCCACACGATACAGATATAAAACAATAGCATCGGAGCTCAGCGTCCGACACCCTCGACCGATTCGCACCGTTACCTAGCACTGACATTATCCCATAAATTGGATAAAGGTATCAAATGACACAAAAGTCCATAAAGAGGCTCTTTTCACGTTAAAACTTGCTTAGAGAAAGATCAGCTGCGTTTTGTCTGTTCAATGCGAATGAAATCGCATGAAAGCAACAATTTGCTTAGGTTTAGTGCATATTTAAAGTTCTAAAAGGGAACCTTTAACACTTTCAGTGCATTTATCCTTCGTAAAAACGGCCCTTATTTAACTTCCCCGAAAAATGGTGGCCATGAGCCAACAGTGGGCGAGAGCCCAACAGCCCATTTGGCTCCTGCTCCTACGCCTGCGGCTGCAATTGGAGTGCCATCACTCGGTTCTCTCCGGCCTCCTACTGCTGATGTTGTATGCAACAAATCTTAAATCTTCCTTACCAACAGAATCAAAATATACTGCCTGTCGTCGGCATAAATATACCGCACAACAGTAACACCCCATCATGTGCAATTCGAAGTCTCTCATGCGCCAACTAAACAAGACATCCGAGCATAGTGGCGAAAACAAGCACATCTCAGTCGTACCAATCGTACACTTATGGCCTCACTGATTCTGCACGCACATGCAAAAACCGTACCATGTATTCCTTCATGTCAAGACATCCACATTCTATCACAATTTTACACGATACAGATATAAAACACGATACAGACATAAAACAATACAAAAAAATAATCGTAATTACCTTATTATTGCCCCGACGCTGTTTTGCTGGTTAATGCTCCGCCGTTAACCAGCGTTTCATGATGCCTCTATTTCCGGAATACCAATGAATTTTATTAAAAACATAGCATGTTTCATCGTCATAAGTGCGTTGCGACCTTACATAATTGGGCATGACCTGGAAGACTGAGCAGACAGAGCACGCGGTGGTAGAGTTCATCTCTTACGCACTCTCAGCTACACAGTGCACTATATGACAGAAATTATGTCCGCCTGGCAAACAAAGTACTGGCAAATGGACCACACTTCTAAAAAAACTCCTCTCTGGACATTGATCTGTGGCTTTGTCACCTCGCTCTGTGCCGCGATATGGGTCTGAGTGGAGGCTTCAGTCAGGTCACGCGCCGCCTGCACCCCTCTCGGTGCTGCAGGCGCAGCGAGAGCGCGCCCTGCTTCTCCGAATACATCATCACCGGCACCTGCCTCGGGCACGCGCGGTCACGCCCCACAGATTCGGCGAGGCGTGGCACCAATCGCATAATAAGGACGACAGCGCGAGAGAGCTGGCAGACAGGTACGTGAGAGAGTGGATAAACGATAGAGATAGAGAGGGAGGGAGTGAGAAGGTGAAACATGGAAAAAGGCAAATGAAGACAGGAAAGGGGGTTCCTCCCTCCCCCATTTAACCCCTTGTTAACATGACCCCCGCTTTTCACGACTGTGGCGAAGGAGCTCATTTCTGATTACAGACTTTTCATGATCGCTGCATGTCCACCCTTCCGTTTGCACGTCCGTCTCTGGGTTTGTGTGTCTGTCACATACTTGGACGACTTTCCGTCCGTCCGTCATTCCCTCCCTCACCCTCCGTCTGTCAGTCTGTCAGTCGGCTAGTCATCCAGCCTGCTGGTCTGTAATTCTCAGTCTTTCAGTTATTTAGTCTGTCAGTCGGTCAATCGGATCAGTCTGCTAGTATGTTAGTCTGTAAGACTGCCAGTCTGTCAGTCTGTCAGTCTGTCAGTCTGTCAGTCTGTCAGTCTGTCTGTCTGTCGGTCAGCCCGTCCGCCTGAGCCATCTGTCCGTCTGGCATCGACACTGCGAGGCTCCGCTGCTTGCAGTGTTGAACGGCGTACCACAGACAGGTTCTTAATGGTCTATTGTGTGCCATAATGGACTTCAGGCGACATTAGCGGAAGCCACTCCCACGCCGGCATCATCACCACAAAGGCAAACGCATGCTGCTACAACGGTGCACTGAGTAGGCATCCTTGGCCTACCAACCAACTACCGTACGCGGCGAATGGTTGGCGTGTTTCCCACGGTGTCGCGCCTCGACAGTACCGGGGCGGTGAGGTGTGCCGGGGGGGGGGGGGGGGGGGGGCTGTGTCGGCCGGAGTTCACCCGCTGTGTCAGAGCTGACTTGTTGTGTCGGAGTAACCCGGTGAGTCGGAGCTCATCAATTGTTTCAAAGCTCACCCGGTATGTCGGAGCTCACCTGGTATGTCGGAGCTCACCTGGTGCGTTGGAGCCCACCCGCTGTGTAAGAGCTCACCCGACATGTCGCAGTTCACCGGTTGTGTCAAAAGTCGGTAGTCGACAGGACAAATGGCTGTTGAGGTGAGAGCTGGCGACAGGGCTCGCCGGTCTGGCACATCCCACACTAGCCCCGGCCAGCCGGTACGAGAGGGCTCGCCGGTCTGGCATATCCCACACCAGCCGCAGCCAGCCGGTACGACAGGGCTCACCGGTCTGGCATGTCCCACACCAGCCGCAGCCAGCCGGTACGACAGGGCTCGCCGGTCTGGCATATCCCACAGCAGCCGCAGCCAGCCGGTACGAGAGGGCTCGCCGGTCTGGCATATCCCACACTAGCCCCGGCTAGCCGGTAAAAAATAAGTGATTGGTACGGATGTGTGCGTTGGTACAGTTAGGTAGTGAACGCAGCGCGGATCCACCCATTATTTTTGTCGACTCTTTTGAGGTAAAAAGGTTGTGTAGACACTCACAATACAGCAGCCCTGTATTGATGCAGGATGTGCACGTCAGTTGTGACCTGTCACATCACCACCTGCCGGACACGCCAGCGGGCGGTTGATAAGCGGCAGATGGGATGGCGGTGGGGGCGGGGCACAAAAGCCGGGCCGAGATGGCGTCACCTCCACAGTGCGCCAACATCGTCTGTCACGCACGCTGCCCGGCGGCTGTAAATCAGCGTCTTGGCGCCGTCTGGTCCTGCCCCCCCCCCACACGTTCCCCACCCCTCCCTCCAGTGGGGCCGGAAGCGTTTGGCCGCCCGGACCTATTGTGAGCGCCTGTCTTCTTTGGCCGCAGCGGTGAAAGCAGTCCCGGGATTCCTTGTGAGGATGATGGAATGGAAGAGACTACACCATAGTTCCCTTACGATGCTACAATGTTCGCCATACATTCCCCTATGCAAATAGTGCTGAATGTGTTTGAAGCGAGCTTGCCTAGTTGCCCCTGCCCCCGGCTCCCCCGCCCCACTCACTGTCTCTCCGCCAGAGACGACGAGAAACAGCGAATGTCACCGGAGCTGGCGGTGTCCCGTGCCGGAGCTGGCAGTGTAGCCCGTGCCGGAGCTGGCGGTGTGTCCCGTGCCGGAGCTGGCAATGTGTCCCGTGCCGGAGCTGGCCGTGCGTCCCGTGCCGGAGCTGGCGGTGTGTCCCGTGCCGGAGCTGGCGGTGTATCCCGTGCCGGAGCTGGCGGTGTAGCCCGTGCCGGAGCTGGCGGTGTAGCCCGTGCCGGAGCTGGCGGTGTAGCCCGTGCCGGAGCCTGGCGGTGTGTCCCGTGCCGGAGCTGGCGGCGCGGGCCGTGGAGTGTGTAGCTGAGCGACCGGCGGCGTCAGTGATCCTGAGGCCGTGGTCCGGGCCTTCTTCGACCGGTCCGTCCCGAGCCGTCCGCTTCATCGGTGCGTGTTGGCAGCGCCATGGGGAAATGGACACATTACGACATTGCCGCGAGGTTCACTGCGTAACATGGTGACGGCCCGTCGGCGCGCTGTGTTCGGGCCATGTGTATCCGACACGCGTTGACGGGCGTGGAGCGCGGGCGGGGCCGGCGGGCTGCGCCCCTCCGCGTCTGGCGCGCAGGCGGGGACCGGTACTGACGCCGGTATGCCATGAGCCGTGCTCTCATCGCAGACGTGTCCGACGCGGCGCGTCCGCGTCGAGTCCAAGCATACGGTTTCCGCAGGAGGTCATGTCGTAAACGTCGGTGCTTCGCGACACGGCCCGTAGATGACGGCTTGACTCACGCGGTGTTTCGTGGCAGCTTGCAGCTTGACTCACGCGGTGTTCCGTGACAGCTTGCAGTTTGACTCACCCGGTGTTCCGTGGCAGGTGGTGTTGCAGTAATTTCTGTTTGTGACGAGCAAATGTGTTTCAGAACCTCCTTCGGTCCCGTTCTGAGCTCGGCAATCAAAGTGTGATTGCCAGTAGTGTGATAGTGGAAGACGTCTTGGAAACCTCACAGGAAATGAGGACGTCTCGTGCCATACACTTGCACGCCGTAAATGCTGGTCGCCGCAGCTCTGTCTGCAACTGACAATTGTCCTGTCGCACCGGGCCGCGCTGGCCCGGCCTCCCGCCAGCCTTTCGTGTACCATCGTGAGGCACCACAGGGATGTGTCCAGCGGGGGCGGTACCGGGATGCGGTCAGCCTGGTCACGTACGCAGCAGCGAAGAGTCCTCAGAACAGTCAACATCCCCAAAGTCCCCTTGAATACATAGCGTTGGCTCATGTTAGCGGTACATAACGTTACCAGGCTGCTCTTTAAACAAGGCCGTGTCTGGGTAGAGTAATTACTCAGCGTGCTTAGCAACGGACGCACGCCCAGCGGCACGCCTGCCAGCGAAAACCTCCAGCACCGTCCGCAGCCTCTCTGCAGCACAAACGGCCTATTGAGGATATCACACCAACTGGCTGACCGAATCCCGTGGCTTCGGCGCGCAAAGATTTAAGCTGAAAAACGAATGGCTCGATAACCGCGGGATATCCCCTGTGTCGAACATCACTGCGATCACGCGAAGTTCGGCTTCACTACTACCGGAGCAAAACAACCGCGAACAGTTTCCAATTTGAATAGAACTGGTCGCCAAGGCTGCTCCCTCCTCGTGTAAAGCACGAGCCAGCATTAATGAGAAATTAATACTGTAATGCGTGCATCCTACCGCTTATGAGTGTTTGCAGAGCACCAGCTGCTAATGAGCGTGAGACTGCTAACTTACGGGTATGCCTAATATGATGTCGATTATGAATATAAAGTGGCAGAGCCGGTTCTGAATTAACAAGCCGTCAAATAAGAAGCCATAATATTTCTTCATGGGAATATAGTTTTAAAAACTTTTAGTTACCATAGCCCTAATTCGCCGTTTGCTATAATGCGGACTGTTGCGGGGGGGGGGGGTTGAGGGCGAAGGTGCAACGGCCCTGCTATCTCCAAATTAATGAATATAATGAATGATTCATGATGCATATATCCGAATATAGAAAACGCCATACATATATATATATATATATATATATATATATATATATATATATCATATATATATTATATATATCTCTCTCTCTCTCCCTCTCTGGTCTCTCTCTCTCTCTCTCTATCTCTCTACTCTCTCTCTCTCTCTCTCTCTCTCTCTCTCTCTCTCTCTCTCTCTCTCTCTCTCTCTCTCTCTCTCTCTCTCTCTCTCTCTCTCTCTCTCTCTCTCTCTCTCTCTCTCTCTCTTCTCTCTCTCTCTCTCTCTCTCTCTCTCTCTCTCTCTCTCTCTCTCTCTCTCTCCTCTCCTCTCTCCCTCTCTCTCTCTCTCTCTCTCTCTCTCTCTCTCTCTCTCTCTCTCTCTCTCTCTCTCTCTCTCTCTGTCTCTCTCTCTCTCTCTCTCTCTCTCTCTCTCTCTCTCTCTCTCTCGCTCTCTCTCTCTCTCTCTCTCTCTCTCTCTCTCTCTCTCTCTCTCTCTCTCTCTCTCTCTCTCTCTCTCTCTCTCTCTCTCTCTCTCTCTCTCTCTCTCTCTCTCTCTCTCTCTCTCTCTCTCTCTCTCTCTCTCTCTCTCTCTCTCTCTCTCTCTTGGTATATAAATATGTACATATATAAATATGTGCAGATACATAAAATGACAACATAAGGCAAAACATTTTTTCATTGGAATATAGTCTTAAAAATAACTTTTTCATAGTCCTCACTAACTGTTTTTCATAGCATGGACTGATCGGGAGTCGGTGCAACGTCCCTACCATTTCCAAGTTAATGAAGATAGGGCCGAAAAGAACATACTAGTGAATTGGTCTCAGCGAGTTCTCGCGAGCCTTAGCATGTTTTATGTTGCTAGACCAATAAGTGGTACCCACTATATAATATCGAAATAAAAATTGTCCGGAAAACCAAACTCGCTAGCTTTACATCCCGCCAGCCGCCCACGCCAATGGCGGGCGTAAGTCGTCGTGCAATGCTCTTCAAAAAAACCGCTGCTACCCAAAAATAAAAAGCTGGGAGCACGTTTTTGATGCAGAAACATGCGTAATGAACGCTCCAGAGGATGCCGAAAATTTGAGCACGACTGCTCGGCATTCCGGAGAAGTGACCTCAGAAGCCTTTACGGAGGTCGCATGGACCACATGCTCTCCTTCCCTCTATCAGGGCGAGGGTTAATAGAAACGTGAGTGAATTGAGCCCAAGGGAAGCAGCTCGTGTGTCTTTGATATGCATGCCCTCAGTCCTAGTCAACGGAGAGCAGCAGAAATATTTCCACCAGCGAGGCCGGAGCCTCGGCTCGCTGCATCGTAACGCTACGGCCACGGCACGCAATTCCCACCAGCAAGATGGAAGCCTCTGCTATCTGCATCGCAACGCTATGGCATGCGAAGTATGGGCCGAGGGCACAGTGGCACTTTTCTCTCGACAGTGAGAGCGATAGTGATAGTGGTCTCGTAGCGGTTTCGATTGCCTGCCGATTCGGCTTATTCGACTTATTTGACTCATTTGATGATTATTCGATAAGTTGACTTATCGGTGAGTGACAGTGTGCAACAGTAGCAGTGATCCCCCCCCCCACTGTAAGATTTAGGAGCCCCTTTTGGCCCAAGGAGGGGACATGGCCCAATGCCGCCTGCCGTCTCTGGATCTGCCTTTGGCTGAACCAGTTTACGGGTCACCGTTAACGCTCTACCAAAATACCTCACCTGTGCTTGGTGTAGAGCATATGTAGGGCAACATGGTATTGTGACGCTGGTGAGAGCTCTGGTGGCGCCACAAGAGCCGACTGGCAGTCTTCAAAATCACCACACGCTTTCAGACAAATCTGGAGGAATCCTGTCAGCTTTCCTTTAAATTGGCATCAACACAGCACAAACAATTTAATAGCGAGCAGCCAGCAATCTAACGTTTAATGTTATCGGTGTTGTATGATGTTTTTTAACGGTCGCTTGAATATTTTCCTCAAGAAGAACGAGACATATTACGTCACATTTTGCGCACTTGCAACAGCCAAATTAGGAAATGAAGCCCTATCACAAGCCAGTTTTGGGCATCTTTATATTCTCTTGATAACCTTTGCATAGGTCATTACCATATCTGCAACGCCAACTAGTCGTTGCAAAATCATATTCGGCAACCAGCATGCCAGCTCAACCCTACAGGACTCCCCTTTGGCAAGCGCTTATCGAGCTTTATTGACCTGTCCATTAGGCTGTGTTGACCTTTATATGATAATTTATACACTGGCTGAATAGCACGTGCCCGTCAGTGCATCGGGGTGATATAATGCTTCAGTTTGCACTGGCGCTCGATAATGATCGCAGCACTCCAGAATGAAGGGACAAAAGCTGCCGCCGACATTCCAGCAGCGGCCTGCCGCCGAGCACTACACCACTGCTTGTACTGGTGAATAAGAACGGCTCTTTGGGCCGCAGGTTTCACCCAGTGAGTACGATCAGCTATGCTCTATTTCAACATACGACACATTGTTTGGCCTGCATTTTCTGGGGAGACATGGACTGGTTTTAAAGGAAAATCCAGGATATGAAAACAGCAGACGTCTATTCGCTGCTTACGTGAAGCTCCCATTTTTCTAAAAGTGCGTGTCTTCACACCACATCTGAATGCCACGTGGTAATTCTCAGAGACTGCTGTCACGGGTCACGCAGTTTTACGGGAGCAGACCCGGTAGAAGTGAAATTTGATTTATCTTCCCTGCAGTCCTTCTCCCACACGGAAATATACGTAACGTCTATGTGAACCACGGCAGCTGCATGATCAGTGTTTAAGTCACATGTCACACAAAAGTGGGATTTTTTGAAAAAAAACCTCCACTATTCTTTTCAAAAGTTGACTTAAATCGACAGGTAATGTCCAATTTACTGCTGATATTCGTTTCGATAAAGGCATCTAGCCGAAATAACAATACATCGATCTTTCCCTCCTGCTGGTCATTTTATGAAGAATTAGGTAAAAGTACCGTTTTATCTGTATGCAAAATGTTCCTCGAAATGCACTAAGTAATTTCGATCCGCCTTTTCAATATGCGCCTTCGGGCAGCGATGAGGACTGTCTCACACACAACCTGGTCATAAAGTTGGCATAATTTTCTAACTACTGATTGTGTTTTCGAGTGGAAGCAACATCTATATACTGGTTGCGATGCACGTCATCGTAATGAACCCTTTCAACGACCACCAGAGACTACGGTGGTCAGGTTGACGCCCATGGGTCAAGGTTCGGACACAGACGCCTCATGTGAAATGCCGTGGTTCTAATCATGGTGCCCCCTCCCCCCCCCCCCCTCCAGCAGCTGGTATCCTTTCCGTTGTCGCGGAGCCGTTCTTTGCTCATGCCACAAGTGAAGCGGTGCCAATCACCTGGCATGGATAGACACGGCTTCATCAGCTGAGCTACCCGAGCTAGTAAGATTGTGCGCTTTGCACGTTGAGCTGTCGACGCCGGCAGCCGTTTTAGAAGTTGGTTTGATATGCATTCGGAGAAGTCGGGGGAGAAGACGAGAGATGTGTTAGCATCAGAGCGTTCGGTAGCAATACTTGTCTTGCAGAGCCCAGGCTGACCAGTTCCGTGGCCTTCGCACTCGTGTGAACGCGCACGGTGGATCGTCGTCAAAACTACTGCAAGTCGTCAGGAGTATCGGGCTTTGGCCGACCCAACATAAGTTCTGCGTCAGCGTTCAATAGGGAGCCGACGACGGTCTGAAAGTATGGCCACCGTTGATTGATATGCCGAATGCGGAATGAGCTTTGGTGAATTGTTGCCATTTGCGACCGTCTGACATGTAGTAAACGGATACACTGTGGCAGAACACGCGCTCTACAACATAGCACAGGCAGCAGCATACTGGCAGGCCGCCTGTGAGCGTTACCGCAGTCGGCGGATGTTGCCACCACCTTTAACCCGGCGCCGTGGAGCAGAATTGCCGTTTCTAACGACCAACCGTGCCTTGGCGGCCGGCACCAGCCCAACAGCATAGAGACTGATTGCCTCGCGGGCGAATAAGAAATGGACAGCCGGCGTCCGCTGTGTCAGACTGCTGGCGGCCGCATCTCGCCGCTGATCGTTGTCTCATCGATCTTCGGCGGCGGTGTTTCGAGCAATAGCGGCATGGCATATTGCGCTGCTGTGCTCTGGCGAGCGGTCGATGCCGTGGGATGTACAGCAGCGACGATCTGCCGATATCAGCGGCTGCATCGCCGTCAATACGGCGCGTCACGTGGCTGGTAAACACTTCCCTGATGTGCACGCGTGCTCGAGAGCAGTGCGGGGCAGGGTTTGAGGAGCAAATGCAGTGATATTAAAATGTGCTGGCGAGCACATAGGCAATGGATTGGTATATACACATAGACACACACACACACACACACACACACACACACACACACACACACACACACACACACACACACACACACACACACACACACACACACACACACACCACACACACACACACACACACACACACATATATATATATATATATATATATATATATATATATATATATATATATATATATATATATTATGGCATCAGAGCTATACAACTGACAGATGACGACCTTCAATGTACCAGAAGGCACTGGTTAAACGCGACTTTATCGAGCAAACAATGCTTGTATTGTCACTGTCAAATACCTTCAGTAGTACAACTTGTATACTTAATACGCAATATCTGTACGTATTGGCTGCATCATCAATGCCTTTTTGAAAAGGTTGTTTGACTCCCGTCATCACAGCAGGCGGGGGAGGTCGATGCGAGCCCTTGAGTTTTATGAAGGTATCTGTCCACCATGTCGTGTAATCGTTTAAAAATTGTCTGTAGCCTCTGGGGCATTCGAAACGCATGTTTTGACACCAACAGCGTTTACCACGTCGCTGGTTTCTGACTGGTGACCGTTTTTTCATCATTTTAAGAACACTGCACGGTGATGTACGGTCTGTGAGGGGAAGAGACAAACAACGGGTCTCCTGACTGCGAGCGGGACGACAAAGGATCTCCTGACTGCGAGCGGGGAGACAAAGGATCTCCTGACTGCGAGAGGGACGTAAAAGGATCTCCTGACTGCGAGCGGGACGACAAAGGATCTCCTGACTGAGAGCGAGGCGACAAAGGATCTCCTGACTGCGAGCGGGACGACAAAGGATCTCCTGACTGCGAGCGGGACGACAAAGGATCTCCTGACTGCGAGCGGGGCGACAAAGGATCTCCTGACTGAGAGCGAGGCGACAAAGGATCTCCTGACTGCAAGCGGGACGACAAAGGATCTCCTGACTGCGAGCGGGACGACAAATGATCTCCTGACTGCGAGCGGGACAACAAAAGATCTCCTGACTGGGAGAGGGAAGACAGAGGATCTTCTGACTGCGACCGGTGCGACAACGAATCTCCTGACTGCGAGCGGGACGACAAAGGATCTTCTGACCGAGCGCGGCGACAACATTGTCACACTAACGGAACGCTACATCATAAATGGAACCGGAAAATACGCAACACTCTGTGTCAATGCACTCCAAATGACGCAAGGAACACGTCTGTGTATGTCTCATCATACTACATGGCATGGCCTGTCAATAGTGGCACGTAAAGCTGAAAAGCCCGATTTTCGGGAGATAATGGACCATGGGCCTGGTTTAGTAATATCAGTTGGTAAACTGGCAACGCAAGACTCATTACCAATCGCCAGATGTTATTGAAACCAATTTATTGGTCTTATCTCGAAGCTTTTTCAGTATTAGTTAAGAAACAGCGAGGGGTCGCAATGACTTCTCCTCTCATCCGTTAACGTTTTGAAAAAAAAGATAGCGAATCAGGGCGAGAGTTAGACGGTAACTCCTGGTATATTAAAGGTCTGTAACCGTTAGCAGAAGAGCTCTGTTTTCATAAAGTTTAGAATCTTTGGTGCAACCATCCTTCCTCTCTCCGTACTCTTGACTCTCCAGTGCTGTCCCAAACTTCTTTAGTGACGCCCATGCCTTCCGTACCGTGGGCTGTCGTATACTCTCCATGCTCAGTTTCAAGTGTGAAGGGCCAGTACATCCTGATCTTAAAAAGCTAATTCATGTAATCACTTTCCTAGAATGCAGCGACTTCTCGATAAATATGTCAAGATGCTCGCTATTCCAGAAAATGATATCCTTTTTGGCGATACCCCCGTTTAGGCGAGCTTCGTCTGAAAGACAGACGAAGTTCAAGAACCAAAACATGCTCTGAAATCCAGTCTTCTGAAAGCTTATGCAGAACAACTCGCACAAAGAACGCTGTTTTCTTGATTGTCTCTGCCAGTGGATGGTAAACATGTATGTGGCACGGTCATCTGTGTGTGGGTGGCATATCCAAATCGTACATCACGAACCGGTGCACGAAAGAGACCGTCATATTAAATTCCTGACGCTCGCGACTCAGCGACTTTTGGAAGCTTCCCAGCATCGCCTGTACCACAGTTTCCAAGTTTTCTTACAATCACGCTATCACACGAGGATATCTGTTCTTCCATTAGATTGTGGAGGGTACCATCTGTTTATGCTTCCTGATCATCTGTGATACCCCTATTTCACTCGGAGTATTAATGTGTATCTTTGACTTCACACGCTTTGAATTAATAAATAAGACCGTGTTTGAAGGCAGGCTTCGACGCAGAGCCATCCATTCCCATGCGACTAGAGCATGTCATGACGAGTCTATACAACAAATTTGCTGTTGATGCGTAAAGACCACTGGCAGGAAAGCCGCGAGGCTCTATCTTTTCTGCCTCGATTGCGACATAGGCAGGTGACCGGTGGCGTTACTTTGTTAAGCGCAGCGTTCTACTGTGAGCCATGACCTTCTCCTCCCACCGGATAACTTCTCTCGAGCTTGCGTCTGTTGGAGCTTAATTTGGATCGTCCTGTCTTCGAAATCGCAGTACCTCAATGTTGAACGGTAGCTGGCCCGAGTCCCCTGCGCTGGATATTTTTACGTGCTGGGTGCCTTCGGCTGCAGAGGGCTCTTACTCAGCAATTAGAGGACCCAGAGAGTATTGTGGTATTGAGTGTGTGTGCCGCCTTTCACGGTGCCGGCCACCGTGCGAGTGAAGAGCTGCAGCAGCGCATCTGAGCCTTGAGCCTGAGGTGTCATTTCTTATGACGCCGGTCCAGCTATTGGACTGAGATGCGTCTAGGCTTGCTGCTTCTTTTTACCTGAGTCGAAACATATTTCTCTCGCAGTTTATGACAGGTCGCCGAACAGATGTAGCACATGCTGAGCCACCACGCCACCGAGAAACACGCATAGCTACAAAGCCTGGACAGATGGCCCCACTCGTCTCCTCTGTATGTCCATGTATTATATGCTGTATATACCCATCGTCCCCTTTTGCGATGTTCCGCTGTCAATTGTGAGCTACGTCACGCCGCTTTTTATCCCAGCTGTCACCTCCGCCGGCTTCAAATCAGGTCACGTATAATGTGCACAGCTTGGTGACGTCCTGCCGTGAATGCTACGCTGGTACATTGGATCGATGATGTAGTGGCACGTCTATGCAACAACCTCAGCCAATTTCACCAAGAACGCATGTTCTTGTTCAGATCGATGAGCAATCCCGCAGGCAGTCCCTCCCCCCCAACCATCCTTTGAATTTAACGTGATAGCTTGGCTATCGATCGCTGAAAAGCTTGAGCGGTCACATCACCGAGGGTCCTGCAGAAAGACGGGATACATATGCCACACTTACACGAGCGTACAACCCACTTTAAGTCATAACGAGCGGCATTCGCATCAGCATATTTACAGTGGGGCGTATCGGCCTGTCTTAGCCCGTATGACTGTAACTCCTCCCGGCGCGGAAACCTGCACTGTCCCCGGTGCCCATCGCCATCTGTGCCGCTGCCAACTGTCCGTGGTGCCAACCACAGCTAACAGCATCATTGCATGCCTGGTATGTTGACAGTGACGTCATGATAAGTCTGCAGACCCGATTGGCAGAAAGATCGGCATGCTTGCAGCTGCTCTGACCACCAATGAAATGCGACCCCATCATCTGAGCATGTGACTTCGAAGAGGGTTTCGTTGCTGCCGTGAGGGTGATTGTTGAAGAGATCATACTCAGCGTGGTTGTTGGTAAGGGAAGCCCTGCGTCAGTACTGGACGAGATGGTACGTGACAAATCAGGCTTTGCTCTGTCCCTCACGTCGACCGCAGATGATCGCTAAGAACCGCCAAATAGTGATCTTCAGCAGATGCCAGCGCACTCCACAAGCACCCGATGAACGCGAGACTGAACTCCACGCGACGTGACGCCTGAACATCATGTTACCTATGAACACCTGAACATCATGTTACCTATGATCACATCACGCATCATCATATCGCACATCGTATCCGCTCCCCAGCCCACCGTAAGTAAGCTGGAGACTTCTTAATCTGACGGTCCGTCTGATGTTGAAACCGATTGCTCCAGATTATGGCGATTACACCGGCAGTGAAATGGCGCATCAAAGAATATCTGCCAAGACTGTGGAAATTTTTAAAAAATTGTTATGTATTCTGAGCATACATTGCACAGTTCTCCGGAGGCAAAAAGGGTAAAGAAGCCGGTCTACCATGGTAAGGACTTTTTGTTCTCCTAACTGCCCGACATAAATCATTGCTCGGTTTTTGTTGGGATAAGATAACAAAACAAATTTCAGATAACCCTAACCAGCGGGCGTGGAAAAGAAAAGTGAGCCAGCAGTGGAATCGTTTTACCCAAAGCGTAAGCCAGACAGTTAACAGATGCTACCTGTTGACCATGTGAAGAGGACTGGGCCTATCGAAAACTGGCTCTTGAGTTAAGTGCGTACAAAGCTGCAGCACACTATTCTGATTCATTATGTGCCTATAGGTTTGTCGGGAGCTTCGACATAGGCTGTAGTAGTTCTTCAAGGCAGGGCTGAAAAGTATCTTTTCTGCCACCGACGAAACTTGGAACCGTCTAAATTGTCACCTGGAATCAAATCAAAGTCAAAACAAACCGTCGCAATAGATCGCTACCTCCAATAAACCAAAAAAGCAAAGACAAATGAAATGCCATGCGGCTTAACCACCAACAAATCTCGTTTCGGAAGTTCATTTGCACTAACGTTGCATTCCCTGGCCATCAAACACTGAATGAAGATTGATAGTAACCTAGCAGAGTTATCGGATAAAGGCATACTTAGCATAACCGGCCTAAAGGCGTGTCGTTTCTTATTCAGTTGGGGCGGGGGAGGCGGCGGTATTGTACCTCTTAACCAGGGATGCAGTTTCCTATTTTTAGTTATAATTATTATCCATGGTTTCTTATTTATCATAATTTAGCTGTCCAGCACCAAAAAACAAATGTTGAGAAACTACGTCCCTGCTGCCAGCTGCAAATCTGGGGAGAAAACAATTTTTAAGTGCATCTCGGAGGCAGGCACAGCAATTTTTTCACTAGTGATTTTACACTGATGATAATAATGTAGCATTTAATATTGATGTTCATTCCTTCGGACATTGCTTAGTTTATAGCACTACGGACGAAGACGTGGCGAAGAAATGACAGCATTTTAGCTTTTTGGCATCGGTTGGTAACGAAAAGCTGTTTTCTTTTTCATGCCTTTTCACCGTTCAACGAATATTTAACACGCGCCCGGGTGGCAGGCTAGATACCCTTTGCTCGGGTGGTGGTCGAATTGACCCCCTGAGATCTCAGTAACAAAGAAAGCTAGAGAGACAAAATTCACAGAGTGTGTTGGTCCGTTCGTGACCTCACTTAGTTCAAAGTTTGAGGCTCCTAGGTTAAGACCTTTGGGTCAGATAAGGTCGAAACAGGTCAAATTCCAGGTTGGTCTACAAAGTGCCCCCATAACCCCCATAACCCCCATAACTCCCATAACCAATTCACAGAGCGTGTTGATCCGGACGTGACTTCACTTAGGTCAAAGTTTGAAGTTCCTAGGCTATGACCTTTGGGTCAAATAAGGTCAAACAAGGCCAAATTCCAGGTTGGTCTACAAAATGCCCCCATAACCTAGATAACTGTTTCTAAGCAGAAGGCCACATGTCCATTTAAGGTAAGTGACCTTGTTTGACCTTTTGAGGGTCCTGGTGACCAACGTCATACAACACTGCTTTAAGTTTTGCATTTGAATAAGCGACAAAGATTACGGTAGGCAGTAGGTTTCTAAAAACAGGATGTTGACCCGGGCCATTTTAGGTCAGTGACATATTCTGACCTCTAAGACGTCCATGGAAGGCGTATAATGCGGTTCCCGTTATCAATAAATTCGAAATGAGCACCAGAATCTTCCCCGTACAGCAACCCCTAGAGTAGTAGAACAGGTTAGCTTTGACCTTGGTGGGACCTCCATACATGACCTTAGGTCAACTGAATCTGTTCATGTAATTGTTGTGTTGACTAAAAAAGTAACTAAGAGAGGTCTGTCTCCGTTTAACACTCCGCTGTTGCATCAGATTGAACGATTCCCTAGAAATTGACTTCGCTGAGACCATGACCTTACTTTGACCTGTCATAGGCCAACGACCTTACAAGGTACATCTCAGTTTTTGATACGAAACGATCTGCTTTTTAATCATCCACAGGTATGCAAAATTTGGCGTGGCTACACCGCATCGTCCGGAAGACATTCCGAAAAAACCTTCGGGGGACCAATTTGATCCCCACCCGAGCGAGTGTTAAATTAAGGCGATATGTTGCTGGGCTAAATCCCTTAAGCTCGCACTTCGACGCCGGGGCCATTTCTGTAAAGACACCTGCTACATGCAAAAAAAACGCAATTGTTGTGGACAAAGTTTTTTTTAGTTCGCCACTCAAGTGCCTCACTATTATTGATTTAAGCGGCGAAAAGCGCATTGCTCAAATGAATAGTCTTACCTCTGCGGTGTGTTCCAAGAACTCACGGAAGAGAACGACTGGGACCACATATCGACTGCATGGATATTCAAATGCACACCACCATCATGCAAGACAGGTTCACGATAGTAGTTTTTTTTAAAAACTCGAATGCATTTCATAAACAATTATTTCCACTGCCATACAACTTTGAACGAATTAGAGCGTGTCTGTCCTAAGCTACACTTGCAAATATATGCTGTTGAAAATCACAACAAACGTGTCCGGCTAGATGGTTTCCACCCGACAGGTGGGGGCTAAACAAGAACTAAAGCAGCAAAAGTATTCAGTAGAATGCATGGACCATGATGAAGGGGACGCCACTTTTTGACAACAACCTAGTGCTAACACGCGCTCGGGAGGGGGTCAATTTGACCCCCCAAAGGTTTTCCGGAATGGTTTCCGAACAATGCGGCGTAGCCACGACAAATATTGCATAGCTGTAGAAGAATACACAGCAAGCCGTTTGATATCAAACATTTAGATATACCTTGTAAGGTCGCTGCCCTACGGTAGGTCAAATTCAGGCCGTGTATTCAGCGAAGCCAATTTCCAGGGAGAGTTCAATCTGGTGCAACAACGGAATGTCAGACGAAGCCACACATGTCTCAGACACGTTCTTCGGCAACACAACAATTGAATATTAAATTTAATTGAACTAGTGTCAGGTATGAAGGTCAAACCAAGGCCAGACTGACCTGCTTTTTTACTCTAGAGCTTACTGTATGGGGTAGTTTCTTATGTTTATTTTAAGTTAATTGAGAACAGGAACCGCATTATACACCTTCCATGGACTTTTTTAAGGTCAAAATAGGCCACTGACCTTAAATGACCTCGGTCAGCATTTGTTTACAAACCCACTGCCTAGCGTAACCTTTGTCGCTTATTCAAACACCAAACTCCAAGCAGTCTTCTATCATTTTGGTCACCATGACATTCTTAAGGTCAGACAAGGCCACCGAACTTTAATAAGCATGTGGTCATTTGCTTAGAACAGGTATCTAGGTTTTGCGGGCAATTTGAAGACTAGCCTGGAGTTAAACGTTGTTTGATCTTATTTGACCCGAAAGCCATGACCGAATAGCTTCCAACTTTGATCTAAGTGATCTCACGTACAAGCCAATATCCCTTGTGAATTTAGTGTCTCCAATTCTCCTAGCTCTTGAGATCTCAAGGGGTCACACTGACCCCCACCCAAGCAAAGAGTGCCCAAGCGTTTACCCGGGGGAGTATCAATGTAATGAAGGCAATGCCAAAGGCGCAGGATAAGGCATTGAAGCACATTTTTGCTATCCATTTTGAGCTTGAGCTTCAGCGTGGAGATCCATTTGAATACATGGCATGCTATTTGTGGACTCCCTCGGTGACCTGATGATTAGCAGATCATTAAATGTCACCGAGCTTAAGGAGAGGCCCAAAATTTGTTTACAGAGTCGCGTTGGTGTTTGCATGGTACGCGACCAGAATTGGACAATCGCACTGGCGTGAGTATGTTTATGTAGAAAAAAATGTGCAATGTGTGGAAACGTAGCTGCGAGGCATGCACCACAGCTAGATATATATTGGAAGCGGCATCATTTTAATCAAAAATAAGTGTGTAGCATCGTAAGAGCAAAACGACGTCCGATGCAAATATTGGCTGAAATGGTGTTTGAATGTGTGAACGGGGGTCTGTATAAGAGCTTCACGTCACCTGGGTCAAAGATCACAACATATAGCCGGCTTTGGAGAAAACGTAAGCGCGTTGTGATAAAGTGTGTGCATATGACCAACAAACTAACAAATCACGGCAATATGTAACAGGGTATGTACTTGCGATGTGGAAACATGTATAACAGCAAATGACATTAAGAAACCCTGCATTCCGCACGCTGAAGCAATATTAATTTTGCCGTGAGCTTTAACAAGTTCATTGTCAGCGCATATCCTCAGAACTGATATTTACAAGAACAGCCTTATGCTCCTGATGTTTTTGGTGTTATGACTTTGAAGTTCTTGTGCTGACAATAATCGATCAATAACATAATGGAGGTATGAGTCTGATAGCATTGTTGAGCAAACATTGGCCTTACTGTCACAAATCTTATTTAGAAAGTTAAAGGTCATCTGGTTACATTTACAAGTCTGTTATCTTCAGCTTGGACAGTACATGTTGTGCTCCGTATCCAAAGATGCTTACTTGATAATGTTGCTTAGCCAGCACCTCTACCTCTCACTCTTCGCCTACTAGTACCTGGTAAGATGAGGATTAAGGATTGTCATCATGAGAGCTCCAAACTCATAAAGCCACAGAAAAGTGATTGTGATGGTTTGAGTGTCATATAGATGGTTAATGGCTTTCTTCTGCGATCTAAAAAGCTATTACAGTCAATTAAACTGTATATCAATAGCCGCTTTTACGAAGAATTACGGTGCCAAACTTTTCAAAACTCAAACAAGCTTTGGCAAAACTTTCTAAACGGCAAAACGACTTGTAAAATGATGTCGGCACTAAGTTCCTAATGACGCAAATTTTATGGGCGTTTTCGACCAGAAGGTATTGTGGAAATTCAGGAAATGGTTGGCATAGATCCACACTCTTAAAATGTGGTTTTCTGGCTGCAAGTAAGATGTTTCAATCGCTCTCTCAAACGAGGGTTACATGCCGCGAGTGATTGGGTGTACTGACACTTAATTTTGCGGTGGTAATCGTACTCTGTACTGACTGTGCTGGGTGCATATGTTTTTGTATGTATAGGCTGATTACCATAGCTCTTTTATGTCACGATAACCAGACAAAAAGTCACTATTGTCTGGCTTTGCCCCAATCAACGGCCTTGGTGGGATCATGTTGGTGCGAGCAGTTATGGTGTCAGTCTTTTCGTACAGACAGAAAATAGGTGACAGTTCCGGCATACCTGATCTGTTTGAATGAAAAAAGTATCCGGTGGCATGTCTCACAAATATGCAACAGCACAAAAACAATGGGTCAACATGAGAAAATCGTCTGGACTCCTGTCCTCCAAATGTTATTTTTGAGCTTTTGAGCACAAATTTCCAAAAAAGGACTTGAGATTGCAACTCCAACACTCCCACCTCACAATACATGCATTCAATTTGATTTCTTCTCCGTAAGTGGGAATGTTCGTCCATACGTTTTGCATAAACAGCGTACGTTTCAAGCTGATTACAACCAGAAGCATTTTGAAGTGATTGGGGCGGTGACAGCACTACGGATACGACGAGGGGAGAATGCCAAAAAGCGTGCCAGGAGTCATTTGGATCTATTTTTTCCACATCGATCTTTATCAGCGCTAGCATCTGGTGTTTCGCTGAGCGTTCCCTGGTGTCACTTATACAAAATGTGAAACTACCACAAAAAGATGAACGTGGCAGTGGCGCCATATAAACTGCGCAGCGTGGCCCGTCGTCGAATTGCTGCCGTTGACAATAAGCTTTCATCTGTTTAAGCATCCTTGGTGAAGGTGCAAAGGCCATAGCACACTGACATGGTTCGTTTCGCCGAAACGGAAGAAGCTTGTACGCAATTCTGGCTGACGGCAGTTAACGCCACTTCGGACACGGTACAACGGCGATTCAGTTGCTGGAGCTCTATGACTAAAATTCAAGCGTGCCATTGCAACTCGTACCAGCATCAGGCTTTCCAAAGGCAGCAATCGTGCATTGCATGGGCAACTAAAGCCGTTAAACCAGGTCAATTTGGAACCGGTAATTAATGCAAACAAGCTGCAAGAACGGCGGGCATTTCACATTATGGTGAAAGTAACGAGCTCGAGAGAAAAAATTGCATTGACCGAGCTTTTCGTTCAAAACGGGTTAGAAGGACATATCTGCTTACGCGGCTTCTATCAAACGGAAGTCAAAAGTTAAAACGAGAAGAAATTATAGTCAGTTTTCTCTTGCCGAAACTATTAGCCATATATCCAGGGAGTGTTCACACTCTGTCTTACCATTTGCACATGCAAAAAAGGGGGTGCAAGTATCCACTGATTTAAAGCTTTTCCCGTCCTCTTGCCAGTTTAAGTGTTGTCCTTATAACTTTGCAGTATATTTGCAGACTGTCTGTGGCTATCTAAACTTTCCAAACACGCTAGCAGCGACGATGGGTTGTGTTGTCCCTGTCCATCTGATCTGTGCTCGGAAGTTGAAGCACCGCAGAAAGAAGCATGGTCGTTGTGTCTGCTACCAAAGCCCTCGTATTTAAGCAACATGGTCGTAGTAATTCCGGTAATCGGCATACGTACCAGACAGCTGTTGTTGGATGATGAAAGCGGTTAGACAGCGTGACAGCGCCAACAGTTTGATGATGAAATCAATGATGAGATTGACTTCATTTCCTAAAAGCACTCTGGATGTTTTTCGTCCGATACACGGCCCACGTCGGCGATTTCAATGTTTCATTCTCCTGCCTTAATGTTCCGAACGGAAAAAATTCGCTCCCAGCAACCATTCTTGACGAGAGCAGCCACGACCAAGCTGCTCAATGCAACTCTGGCCCACGTGTACGCTAAAAGCCAGTCCATTATGTGCTATCCCGCCAGCGCAAATCACTCCAGGCGGCGTATCACAGCCGGCCGTGGCGCGTCCGAAGCAGTGCTGCGAGGCACGCGATCGGGACGGCTGTCACTCTGTGCCGGTCCCGACCGAGCCAGCCCAAACTCAAGCCATCTCCGGTCGCATCTGAGCCCGCGTCTGGAGACAGACAGACAGACAGGCGGTCCCACCTCCCCTCCCTCCATGGCGGTCACTTCACGCCATGCCAGCCTCCTTACCGACGCGGAGTTCAGCCAGTGAAGCTCTGCACAGCATCCTCGTGCCTGCACCTGCTCCTCAGTCCCGCCTCGTGCCAGACCGTTGCGGTGGACCCGCCGGCGGCGGCACGCCCAGCTCACCTTTGATAAAGTCGACGGCCTGCTCCAGGCCGTAGGTGTCCTTGTCGCAGTCGTCGAGAATGTGGGCACCGATGGTGACGCCGGGCACGAGGCCGGGCGGCGCGTTCACGTGCTGCAGCGTGTACATCATGGCCTCCAGCGCCTGGACGCCGCCCTGCGGCATGATGGGGCCGCACGTGTGCGCCTCGCCGCGCTCGTGCACCATCATCAGGCCGCCGAGCACCACGTCGCCGTCCAGCTCGGCCACGAACTTGGGCGGCCGGCGGTCAAGCGCGGCGCGCGGCCCATGACCGTGGCGCGTGTGCGGCCGGGTTCGGAGGCCGCGCGGTACCCGCTCCTGCCAGCTGACCGTCGCGCCAGCCGCCGCCAGCACCAGCAGTAGACTCATGGGCACACACGGCGGCATGGTTCGCACACGTCACGTCAGGCTCCGGCACTCGGGCACCCCTGCGCAACGCTTCGATCTCACCACCGCTTCGGAGGGCGTTCGGGTGTGCCCGTGTTTACCATCTGTTGGTGACCCGACCTGCCGTCGCGGGGCGGAGACGGCGAAGATATTAAACAAACTCAGCCGCGTGCGCCTCGATCGAGTTCCACACCTGAGCGGTTCCGTTTATTGACCAGGCCGTTTCGAGAGGAATTGCGGCGAGGCCAAAGGAAAACAAGCTCGGATATTTTGTTGCTTGAAGATATTGTCGTTTTGAAGAGACGCTTGATGCATTGGCGCAACCATATTTACGACAAAGCAGCGAGAAGGCTGCTCGGAAAGAGAGGTTTCAACGGCAAGAAAAATTACGTTTGTTATTCAGCCAACCGAAGGAAACCAAGTGTGGCAGTAAATAGATGATGAATCGTTCACACGAGTTGAGAGTGCAGCACACAGACACACACACACACACACACACACACACACACACACACACACACACACACACACACACACACACACACACACACACACACACACACACACACACACACACACACACACACACACACACACACACACACAAACAAACATGCACACACTCGACTTCACTCTTGTGACTTGTGAAATATATCAATTTTTCTACTCAATCTCCCCCAAATCACATACGGAGCATATTGTTGGGGATTTCTGCCAGCTCACGAGTAAATTTTCTTAAATACTGCATGTCCGACGATACATCTTGTTCGCGGTGCGGAGCTTTATGCGAGGCTGACGCCAGTCGAAACTCTATCGCATATTCATGGAGACAGATGAGGTGCCCACCACTTTCCTGTAACCATTGTTCATTGTGGTTGATGAGGCCAAATCGACACCCATTGATAACACCTGCCGCGTCGTAGATGTGCCGATCTGCCAGGCTTTGGCCACGGGAAAGGGCATTTGCGTGCTGCCAGTAAATGGATGACACTATCGACGCCTTTGTATGGCTGTGATGAGGTCTGCGACGCGCACAGAATCAGACGCGCTCAAGAAGAGGTCCTTCCACGACCGCATTCGGTTCAAAATTACATTTTGTTGTCGATAGGGGAAATGTGCAGAGTTTTCCAATCTCAATGGGCGTATATGTACAAGGCACATCCCTAGGAAAGAGGTTTTATTGAAAAAGTTCACAGCATATTTCCTCCCACGTTTTCAATATGTGTAAAGCCTTTCGGGCGATAAGATTGCTCAAAAATGTGCGTTGGATTTCTCACGTGCTCTTAAGCGTGAAGCAAGTATCTGCAACATGATATAGTGTGGTTAGAAAACAACTTTATTCTCATGGTTTATAGAAAATTAACATAAGCCAGAGAGCCAATATTCTTGCTAGGGAGGTAGAGAACAGAATAATGTAATGATGACATGTGAGAACGATTTAATCTGATTTCAGGGGGAACCAAATATCGTCAGACACGGACTAATTGGGTGATTCATGATTTGCCTGGGAATGACCATGACATAGCTGTGTGTGTAGGTTTTTGTTGATATTTTAAAAGTTATGAAGCCTGGTAGTCGAAGAAGGAAAAAAGAAAGAAAAATTTGTGGTATCACAGTGGGCTTTGTAACGGTGAAAACACTAACAATGTACAAGAAACTTAAGTTGACTTTCACATACACTGCTTGCATCGTTTGCATAGCCTTTCAAAAATGCATAACCCATCGAGCGGCATTCGAAAATCTCGAAAATTCGAAAATATAAATGCAGCAGGGAGATCACAACCCCAGTTACTAAAAAAACTCTGGCTGCCAACAGCGCAGCACCTATTATCAGATTCCTAACCGCGGCACAGCAGCTCACCCTCGCTTGCTGCTTGTCCCGAATCCCCATTCATGCAGAGGTGGTGTGTTCTGAGGCCAGAGCGGCTGCCAGGTTTGGGGCGGACTCGGGACAGCAGGCGGACAGGGCGCCGCCGTGCGTGACCGGGTCAGGTGCCGGCCCTGAAAGGACCGCCCACCCGACGGCGGCGCGCCTCGGACAAGTTTAGACGTCCGGCCGGCTAATATTGGACCGCTCAGACAAGATGTGCCGATCAGATGTATCAAATTGCCCGTCGGGTGGCCGCGATATCTGCCCAATATCTCTGTCGCTCTGGTGCGCTTCGCCATTGATGTTGGACACGGTTTGATGACGGTATGTGTGTGATCATGGCCAATCGGCCGAAGAGAACGCCTACGCTCTCATTCATGCCGTGGTTATCATCATACCTACACCTACAGTTCCTACAGGCGCAGTACTACGGAGAGATTTTATTTCGGCCCTCACCAGAATAAAGCACGAAAAAGCTACCCCGCCATTAACAACCGGAGCCCAAATCACAGTCATTAGTCAACATCTTTTGGAAGCCCTTTACGACCCATATCACCCTTGTTTGCCCTGCAAAAGTCATGAAAAATGCTTTGTGAACAATGACGCATCATATAACGAGATATTGCACGTATGCCGTGCGCTCAAAGAGGCTCAGACACTGAAAACTTCTAACATTTCCAAAAGTCTTAAAACACACAGCGAATGGGACAAAATAGTGCGCACAATATTTCGCAGCACGTTTATCCTTTTTTATTCAGAAACATGCTTCATCAACGCAGTGATTCGCTCCACTTTGCATGGAAGACAGTCGTAAGCCTCGTAACCAACCAAAACCGACCAATTCGTAAAGCCACTGGATCGACCCGTGGCGTTTTCCTTCCCAAAACGACATCTTGAATTAACTGGTCACGAACGTGACGTGGAAACGTGCCGCACAGACTAGAGAGAAAACGTGTCACAATAGTGCGTGTCAGGCAACTACCATGATTTGTGATCGACGTTGCCAGCGTGCGAGATAGTTTCGATGCACGCCAAATAACGTAAGCTTTTTATCTCAATTCATTCACTGCGTGGCAAAGGGCGGCGGGCCTGACCGGCCTCTCATTGCTATTTCAAATTAAAGCTTGGCTGAATTTCTGCCTCATTGATCGAATTATTCGCGCGGAGCACCGCACTGAAAGGTGTGCTTCACGACGCTAGAATTCGATTAAACTGGATTGAGTTCAATTATTTCAAAATTTTTCATCGATCTTCGGTGAACATCAGCGTGGCTTTGGTGCGAGCAGCCTTCAAACACTATCTGAACTTTGCATGGTGCCCACTGAGCTTCCACTACCGTCAATTTTTTACACGCTGTCTATGAATATTGGGTGAATTCAATCATTTTACAACGTTGTATGAACAGCTATTAATGTCAGGAGACCATAAGATCCAGGCTTTTACCGGATACGGGCACAAATATGCTCAGACTTTTAGCAAACATTCCTATAAGTGTGTGTGTGTGTGTGTACAAGTGGTGGTTTCTGCGGTGGGGTGCGTGCGCTGCGCAGCTGCCGACTGCCGTTGGCTGTGCGCCGCCAGCTGCCGCCGTCATGCCTCCTCGCAAGAGCAAATTTATCATCAATAGCCCATTGGTCAGCATACGGGCCTGATGATGACAGCGCACGACCCGGCACGTTATGGGCTCCGGTACAGCCGACATCAATACACACGTGTGAGCCACAGGGCTGAGGTGACGCGGGTGGCCGGGACATTGATGGATGAATGGTCCGGTCAGGCACCACGAACAGCTGTCTCGCCGCACAGGGCTGCCCGCCTTTAGCTATGGCACCCCACCTCCATCGTTTGGTTGGCGGCAGTATTTAAATGGCCAAATGCATTGAGAAATGTTAAACATCCTGAGTTCCATGGTGCTCTCAAATTGACGGGGATCCCGCACAACCAGCGCATGACACTGGCAAGGGCCCGCTGGATATCGAACGGCGCATTACACTGGCAAGGGCCCGCTGGATATCGGACGGCGCATTACACTGGCAAGGGCCCGCTGGATATCGGACGGCGCATTACACTGGCAAGGGCCCGCTGGGTATCGGACGGCGCATGACACTGGCAAGGGCCCGCTGGGTATCGGACCAGGAAGGCCTCTTCCTTCTTAAGCAAGCCACACCCACTCCATGCGTTCGGCGCCCAACCACACTAACTCTGAGCCTACATATCCGCTGGCGCTCATGTCAGCCCAGCTCATTCTTGGCTCGCACATGGGTAGGCCCTACCCCCTTTGCGCCCCCCCCCCCATTCTTACCCAGCGCATTGACATTATAGTTGACACGTCTGCGTGTGTCATCGTTAGGGTTAAATTAAAGTTATTTAACGCATTTAAAGCATACAATGTAGCCACCTTCATGACCTATTTTAAGCATATCAGCTCAATTTGTTATCAGCTTGGCACCGACGCGGCTGCTGAGCCGGCATCCGGTGTACCAAAGCTGGACGACGACTCGTTCCCTGACCTCCAGGTAACGGCTCACTATTTAGACGACGCTCGCTGGCGTCTCGCCCACGATGGAGCGGCCCGGCCCACCGCTCGCAGCTTCTCACTGCTGCTCACACGCCTTAGGCAACACGCCTTAGGTCCAGTAGGAAGACGTCGCCTCCGGTGCCTCTGCGTCCTCGCCCCCCCCCCCCCCCCCCCCCGCCTGTCGGAGCGAACTCTGCAAGCCACCGCCCTAGAGCGCGTCACCCAGAGACCTGGAGGTAGGCAGCGCACCTGATGAGGTGGATGGTGGAACCCATCGGCAGACGACGAACGCCCGGCATGACCTATGTCTACGCCTTACGGTCTCCACGGCCGGCGCACTCTAGAGACTCGGCCTGACCGACCTGTCCGACAACTTGGTCTCTTGTTGCCCTACCTATAAGCGCCAATGGCGGGATCCCTATCCGTACCGAACATCCCGCCGCCAAGGTCTCATAAGGCCCGGCGTACGTCACGTGGGAAGAGAACGGGCTGTTTTCTGATCTCTCCCGAGGCGTTGCACATCAGCGGGTTGATCCAGTTATCGCCGTGCATGACTCTGCATCCCGGACGTTCCGAACTGGTCCCTGGCCATACCATGACCTTTGCCTCTCCATGCTGCCGCGCCTGAGGTTCAGTAATGGACAAACGAACGAGTCGCCGTCTTATAGTCAACAGAGAATACGTGACCGTGCCTTCCAGTCGCGCTGTTCATTACACGTTTATCTGCGTAAGAGCAGGACTGCAGTCGGCTGGATCCTCCTCAATCCCTACCATAGCTGAGCCGCATCGCTCGGGTGCGCTCCGCGTTTTCCACTCTTGGCAGCCAATACCGCTACTGCACGACTCGTCACTCGTTAAACGGGCAGCCGGACGCGAATCAACAAAAGCGTCTGTCGGTCTGGCTGAAGCTTTGCGAACAGGATTAAGCAACTAATTAAAAAGAGAAATACACGTAATTGTAAGCAAAACCCGCGCACGTGAACTGGACGGGTTTTAGCTCAGTTCTACCGTTCCCAATCATCGGGATTCTTTAAGGAAACAAAAAGCAGACGAATCGACGAGCCGAAAGACAGACCAACGTTCTAGCTAGAGAAACCTGTCATTGATATCCAGACGCGGCCTGTGCGCTGCGTCCGGCCGCGACGCGGGGGTGGAAAGCGCCATGATGGGTCGCTGCGCTTCCACGGGGCTGCCTCCAACGGCCAAATCAGAGTAGCCTCGGTGTAGGCCGACGAACGAGTCACCGCACCGAGGCGCGCGCCACTGGCCTCGGTCACCATGTCCACTCATGCCGGCCGTGAGTGGACATGATGATCGAGACGCGTGCCACTGGCCTCGGTCACCATGTCCACTCACGCCGGCCGTGAGTGCTCTGTCGCTGCCTGACAAAGTCATCTCGATCTTCGTTTCAACGATATATCACTAAGATGCGGTCCGACACCTGTATTTACAAAATTATTCACAGATGTTGATCACACCAGCGCACTTGTCTGACCTTTCTGATCTTTGTTTTCCGCTCTGCGCGCTGCGGTCCACTACTACAAGCGGGGTCGGCGCCCAAACCGCGCGGCATATCCCCCCTCCCCCTCAATTATGGGATCACACCGCTACCCGAGACGCAGTGACGGGGCGGCCCGGGCCGCATGACCCGTGTACTCCCCTTGCCCCTATTACACAGGAGAAAGAGGTTGTCGTGGGCCGCGCCCACCCGGTGGGAAGGATTCAAGGCACGTCTTCAGTGTACAGCCGTCCATGGTCCGGTTAGGATGGGGACGACAGCCTGTGGACTCACATCGTGCGTGTTGTGGCCGGCGTCCCGTCGCCCGTGGAGCCAGAGGTCGTCGCTAGGTGATCAGCGTCGGGGCCGTCCTCAGGTCGATGCACGGCTGTCGGACATGGTGCACGGCACTCGCCCCCTTTGCCTCGGAAACACCTGCCAGAGACTCCCAGTGGACTCTCCTTCGAGACTTCTTCTTAGAGAATTCTTCATGCTAGATAACGCCTGCTAGTCTTCTTGGTCAGGACCGCTTTCGATTTCAGACCCTTGCAAGATGCTCTATTTTTTTTCGTGATTTCTTCTAACTGGGTCGGCCCGTCCCCCTTTTGTCCGCATGGTCCAATCGCTTGGGCG
>NW_023597034.1:7772979-7792037 GCF_011947565.3 Pollicipes pollicipes | reverse complement strand
ATATATATATTATATATATATATGGTATATATATGTATATATATATATCCATATATGCAGAGCTATATATTATATGGAGCTTCCGATCCTTTGGTCACAATCTTATCCACATGTGGTGGCCATTACATGCCATTTGATATTGCTACACCTAAGAGCTTAGTTTTTGTGGCAATTGGCAGACTTTTTCATGAATCATGATGTTTG
Organism: Pollicipes pollicipes; assembly: GCF_011947565.3. Taxonomy (NCBI): domain Eukaryota; kingdom Metazoa; phylum Arthropoda; class Thecostraca; order Pollicipedomorpha; family Pollicipedidae; genus Pollicipes; species Pollicipes pollicipes. The sequence continues at coordinate 7,791,833 of NW_023597034.1, read as the reverse complement.
GTGATGCTAATGATTTCTTGGCTGTGAAAAATGTTTGACTTGACACTTATCGGTGTTTTTATATAATTTAATGGCATCTTGTTTGCCGTTGCCCAATCATCCATCTTGCAAGTGTGCTGTTGCAGTTTGCAGTGCGGAGTTACTTGGTCAGTTCGACACACCTGGTGTATAATAAGATGATATGCATACTCATGGTTGCACACTGCGCACTCATTCAGTTCTCATTGTCAGCAGCGGCACCGTTAACCACAGCCAAGAAAACAACCGGGTCGACTAGGGTGCCTTGTGAAGTGTCGCATGCCATTGTTTTCCACTCACTCAAGGTTTCATCCAGCATCTTGATCCGCGGCTGCCGCTCCTGCGAGAGTGAACACAGACACTGCATACTCGGAGCAGAGTCTCACGGCAAGCATGTTTCTGGATAACCGTTTTGCTATCATGTTAGCCGAATTCCTTCTGAAATTCGTACATAACAAGCAGAACTGGTACATAATGTACTAGTACAGTGGTACTGGTACAGTACATAACTGGCTCGTCTAACTCCGTCAGCAAATTATGCAACAACCTAATTAGATGGTGTCAGGTCGATGCACCTTTCATATTCGCATTGGCGCTTGTGTATGCTTGGTTTTATGGCCGCCAGAATTTGTGCAGCAATAATTTTCTTCAAAGCCTTGCTAAAAGTCGTTATGAGGCTTCGGGGTCGCGGGCTTCCCTGCGACTTCAGCAATCTTTTCCTTGGCACAGGGGTACATGGCTCTCTTCCACACCCGATGGCGCGCATCCTTCATGCAACGACCGGTTAAAAATATGAGTAAGAAGTGCTGCCAGCTCTGCAGAAAATTCCAGCTGCAAAAGAATATTGAAATAAAACGCAAATCACAACTTTGAAAAACAAATGCAGCTCTAAATATATTATGACGTCGTGAATGTCAAGGTGATTTGAAATCCTCGCCCCGATATACGCTTCTACATTTTCGCAGGCGCTTAGCTCAGCAACTAGAGGGGCCTAGGTCTTAAAAAAGGGCAGCATTTTGAACAACAGCGAAGGGGGCTCAACATGGCTATTTTCAGTTCATAACCTTATTTAAATGTGGAACACTTCATTTAAAGCGAGAACGTGAGCACAAGCGGTAGACCTCACTCGGTATATCGGTATGTGTGTTCTTCACCCTTTATTCCAGTTAGCGGGTGGGTAAGGTATGACCATGTGGGGTGCAGGACGGGTACGGGTATGACCATCCGGGTACAAACCACAGTGTGGGTACAGGTATGTACGCCTTACCTGTGAATATCCATACAAACTGGGTAGTCCCGGCCATGATGTGTGCAAATCGCAACGTTAACGGCCACTGACCAGCCAGATGACTTCCGGTTTTGACCAGCTGCACACTAGGATCGTGGGGAATGTCTGGTCAGTCTGATGGTGACCAACGAGTCGTTCAGCTCGGAGTGTCATTGCAAACCCGCGCGCGTGGTGTGGCCGTGTGGGGCGCCGGAGTGTCATTACGGACCCGCGCGCGTGGTGTGGCCGTGTGGGGCGACCTGGAGCCCATCGCGCGGCCATAGTGTTGTTCGATGTCGGTTATATTTCATTTCCGGCCGGGGCGGACGAGAACTGCGCGTGCCTGGATAGCGACGCGGCCCTGAGTTACGACCCTCCGAGTGGTTCAGCCGGGCTCTAAATGAATTTCCATCCGACATTGATTACTCCGCTGAATAAGGGTGGGATTTGGAAATGTTCCATGGCTACTAGAGCTGTGGCACAGGGGAGATTCCTGCGGATTGATTGGAAAGCTCTGCGTAGATCCCTTGCATGGCTGCTCGTAGTACAGTGAAGTATACGACCCCGAGACTCCACGCCTTGGGGGGCGTCGCACAGCTGCTTTAGTCACTGATATCATAGGATTGAAACGCTTTCCTGCCACAGGAAAGATACCGTGTGCGGGATGGGAGACAGGCATGACGTTAGGCACTTAAGTTATCTTAATTTTGACTTTCCTGACTTCTTCCAAGGTCTTAAGAATCACGTGTCCTAATATGTTGTCATATACGGAAAAAGCACGCTTTTGGAGACAAAAAATTCGGATGACGCACGCCCGTGAGGCTTTCTGCAGTGGTGTCTTCACTGCTATGTCTACGGTGGTGAAAGCTTTTTGCTCTTAAGCATTCTATTTTATGAACCAGTTTTCAAAGGATATATTCTGCTACCATAAACATGTTGTACTTTTCAAAACGTATAAAAAATTGCACAAGGAATATAAGAGCCGCAACAAGACCAATTTCAACATTTAGCTATGTGCGTGTTTCAACCAGCCCATTTCCAAACTACAACGAACGGATCGGTGTTTCATAACACAAAATAAACTCATTAGTGACTTCATGAGAAGGCATTTATTCAAAGCACACATCGCTCATGAGTTAATTGGGTAAGACCTCCAGACCGGGCTGGTCCTAGGCGCACGCGGGGACAGAGAAGCGCGCGCTTGATATGGCTTGATTAATGAACGGTTTTTTACTTGGTTCCCAAAACCTTAGAGCTAAATATGGGAATGTGCACCCAAGCCTAAAACGGGCAGCCAACATTTTTCGTAGATATTTTTGTTATACTGTCACCAAAGCAAATTTTTATACAGTCTGCAGGCATCTCATACCCAGCGAAAATGCGTGTGCACGATTGAGGGTCATTAATATGTGCGTATCCAGGGTTGCCAACAGCGTACAGCCTGTTCCCAACAGCGCACGCATGAACCTTCGGGCCAAGCAGCACTGCTGACTTGTTAGATATAAAAAACGACGTTTAAAGCTGTGTTTATGAAATCACAAGTGCGGAAACCACGTTGAAGTTGGGATAAAAGACTGAGAAAACTAACCAATCCAAACCAAAAATCCAATTATCAGTGGATTTCGACCTTTCTTTAGCTCAACAAGGTGGCTCAATCATCTGACGTCCGCGTGCCGACGGCAAACATTATCAGATGTGGTAGAAAAAAATGCTTGATTAATCTGTGCTCCGATCTCTGAATAGCAAAAACTGATAGAGCGTCTGGAGCCAAAACATCATTACACTACTCAATCTTCCCCAATGTTTTCGTCAGTGAGCTGGGAAACTGATATCACGGGCGTTGATGCGATCAGCTTCGATATCATGGTATTCATCCGAGCCCCCAGTAAGACATCTTACATTGGATTATTTCCTGCTGGTGTCTTAACATTTCCCTGTGTTCTACTTCTCCCGGTGTCGCCGGTGAAAAATCCTGTCATCGCGCCCTCCCCCGACAATGGCTCCTCTCTCGTGATCGCATGCGTCAAACGCAGCCCGCCGCACTGCAGCACGGCCGGGGTGCCGACACCGGCGCGGCCCCTTCCTGGGAATCAGCGCCAGCGGCGGCGGCGGCGGCGGTGCGGCGCCCGTCCGTCACGCAGGCGTGCATGCCAACGAGACAAGGCGATGATGGCCGGCCGTCGGCGGACGCGTGGCGCGTGACAAACGGACGAACGCGCCGGAAACGGCGTGACGTAACCGGCCGCCGCCCGGGATGCACCGGCACGTGAGGGGCGGTGGGGGGGGGGGGGGGGGAGTAGGGGCAGGCGCAGGAGTAGAATTACTACTGCGCAAAGCATAGACATCCGCCTTAGAAATTAGGTTTGTCTACTTCTGAGGTTTGGAAATTTCGTGGTTTCAAGATCTCGTTTTGACTGGTACCTGGCACTTAGTACTTTAAGATGCTACAGCGGCGCAAGAGCATCAACAAAATGGGAATTAAACTCTATTCTTTCCGTGCTTTATTCATGCAGGAACACAAAAGCCAGGTGACACCGCGAAAAGCTAGGTGGCACAGGCGACCTCCTATCTATCGATATATATATATATATATATATATATATATATATATATATATATATATATATATATGGAAGCGTTTTTATCTACCTTGGCGTGAGTGCATTTTACGTGCTTTTCTGCACTTGCTCTAGTTTTCTTTTCATGGTTTTCCTGTTCATCGTTGAGGAAAAAGGAATTCTCCGATGGTTGACATTTGTTAAATGACCTGACGTTTCGGAATTCCATGTTCTATTTTCAATGATGCATATATACAACATACAAGCGATGAATACATGATAAGATGTTACAGTTAGCTACAACCAATGTGTATAACGATCAGGGATAACCAAGCCAACGCGCTTCCCGATGGTTGCTTGAATGCCCTTCGCTCGGGTAGAAGAAGTTAATTTGAGCTCTCGCTGAGATCTCAGGAACAGAGAGACCCAGAGACACCCAATTCCCAGGTTCCTTTTCCAATTTCCTAGTTCACAACCTTCGGGTCAAATAGGACCAAACAAGACCAAACTTCAGATTGGTGTCCAATGTGCCCCCAGACCCTCGCATGCAACCACTGGAAACTTAGACACCTGTTCTTCAATGAAATGTCACTGGTGCTTATCTAGGGTCAGTGACCTTGTATAACCTTTCGAAGTTCATGGTGACCAAAAGCATGCAAGACTGCTATGATTTCTGCGTCTGCATAAGCGTCAAGGATTACGCTGTACAGTTTGGTGGTAAGAGCAAAATGTTGGCCTAAGTCATTTTAGGTCAGTGGCCTATTCTGACCTTTAAGCAATCCATTTAAGATGCATGGTGCGGTTTTTCACAATACATTCAGCATACGCACCAGAAACTACCTCACACAAGCTCTAGAGTAATGAAACAGGTTTGTTTTGACCTTGGTTTGATCTTCACACCTGACCCTAGGTCAGTTGAATTTGTTAATTCAAGTGATTTGTTGCCTAGGAAACTATCACAGAGATGTAAGGCCTCGTCTAAAACTCCCCTTTTTCCATCAGATTGAACAATTCCCTGGGAATTGCTTCCGCTGAATCCATGGCTCGATTTTGACCTGCCATAGATCAGTGACCTTACAAGGTACAAATAAATGTTTTATACGAAATAGGTTGCTTTTTAATTGCCTACAGCTATGCAACATTTGGTGTTCCTATGCCGCGTCGTTCGGAAATCATTCTGTGACCCGTACCCGAGCGCTTGTTTAGTCCGGTCGTCAAATTGCAAGAAACAAGACCTTATAAGGGGGGGGGGGGGGTGGGGGAAGGGAGGGGCGGCAGGGACTGTCCGGCGATTTTTGCGCTCCATCCACTCAACGTCAGCGTGACGTCATTGGGCCCTTGTCTCAGCAGGCGCTGCACGCGACCCCGTACGTTGCGTAATATTCCGAACGGGGTCACTGTTTGTCTGTATGGTTCAGTCGTCTTAGCTATGAAATTAAACTCTGGAGCGAATAGCTATTATTTTCTTTATTTATGGCGACGATGATGGATGATACTATCTTATTAAAACGTGATCTTGGTGTGGCTTTGGAAAACTTGACCAAGCCCGCATCTGTGCTGTGCACTCTAAGTGAGACGCGCCAGTGATGTTGCTAACACAGCAAGTCAGGCTCACCGTTCTCGCCTTTGTTGTTATAAGTCCCTGCGTCATCCATGCACACGTGCTGACGGCCCTCGAGCCAGGCCAGCTTGGAGGTTTACCGTCCACCTGGACGTCCCGGCTGAGCTTGGCGACTGGCTTGTGATGCATAAGTTGCGAGCCAGGAAGATTGGCATGATGTTGCCAACGTAGGCTTCATGTGCAAAGGCGGGAGACGACTCTCGCTGTGACCTTAGCAGCCTCCACATAGAGCCCGGACCACGCGTTCCACGGTCGCCCCAGTTGTCTCAGCATGCTTCACACATAGCTAAGCCCACGCGTTTCACGTTGGCCACTGTGCACTGAGGCCACGGCGGGCTCCACGTCTGGGTCAGCCATCCTACTGCGACCACACCAGAGGCTCCGTACAGATCCCAGGCCACGCGCACGAAGGTGGCCGCTGTCACCGCCGCAAATCCCATGCATGATTCAGCCCATTCTTGCCAAGATGGCATAGGCGAAGCAAACACAGTCCGTTCCGCGCGTCCCAAAAAGATCGTTGCCATCCCAACGGATTCCACACATGTGGGTTGGTTCCTGCGTTATAAAGCGGCCGGCAGCTCACCTGTCTGTTATTGGTCTAAAACAATGAAAACAGAAGTAACGGCGTCTCGGGTCTTCTCAGTCCCAGACTCCCAACACGATGTTCCTCTCAAACAACCACGTGCCGCCGTCGTGCACCCCAGTGGACTCAGAAGGCAGAAGCCAGGTACCTCAGGGGGCGACACCGAAGCCATGCCCAGCACAGCTACACACGACGCTCAAGACAACTTACACCCAACCACGAGGTGCCCATACCTCCCGAAGCCTTCACAAGAGGAGTGTGCGTATGCACTCGGACATTTCAAACACACCACAACATTGCAGTAAACATCAGGTGAGTGCAGAGGGAGTAGCAGCAGTTTACCGAATATCAGATTGTGACCACGCCACCAGCACCGTTCGCGGCGTGATGATAGTTGCGCCACGCCATCATGTAATTCACGCTGGCGGCATCGCGCAATCTATGATGATGGCGTGATGCTGGTCTGTCAACGTCGGCCGAACCCAGTGTAAAAGAAGCGGGCCGTACCAGCGGCGGGCGGCGGCGACAGCGACGAACCCACACATCCCAGGGAGTAGTTTGCTCGGAGTTGGCCGATCCTTTCAAAACAAGGATGCAACATTCGGCGAAGGGAGCAGGCAGCTGGGCCCATCGGCTCACCCGGAGCCGGTTAATCGAGTTCGCCGGCACCGGACAGCTGCTGCTACCACCGGCGCGCCAGCCGCGACCATTGGAGCTCCAAGTCCCGTCGCTGAGGCGACAAACGTCACCGGCAGCGTAGCAGTCCCACAGCTAGCAATGAATCGACACCGGCGAGCCACGCAAGTCAGCGGGACGCCGGTCCAAGCCAGCGGGAAGACGCTCTGCGCCGCCGGGAGTCACATCCGCCAGCTATGTTACAGATGCCATGGTATGCCTCACTTGCAAGACATTAGATACACTGGCAAAAACACTACACCCTTCTTCAACGATTGAATTAAGGTTTGGAATATTCCGGTGCTGCGCCGACTACGGTATTTCCGTCACGATGTGGCCACCAAATCGGCGGCGCGGCGATGGCGTAACCGCAAGGACCCAGTGACGTCATCATCCTGTACTCAACCGCTCGGTATGTCACCAATGGGAAATCCCGTGATGCCCCCCCCCCCTCCCCTGGTACAGACCCTCAAAAATATGGTTGACATTTTTGAGAGCTTAGGAATTCAAGTGGGAAAACATATACTGAAAAGTTAGAGACGCCATCTACGCTGATGGTTAAGATCATCTCTAAATACGGTGAAGGGTGACTGAGCGATTGGTTTGCTTGTTCAGTTCCGGAGACGGTGTGTCGGTTGTGACCCCTTCCAGAACATGAAATTTCCTCTTCCTTGATGTTGATGTTATTTTATTTTAGACTGCAAACTCCGGGCAGCAACCTCTACCAATAAAAGAATGGGGTGGCCATGGGGCTGCCCTTGGAAGCAACTTTTGCCTCCGTCTGCATGTGACACATGGAAAACAAGCTCGCTCAAAATATATCTCTTCGTCCCGCACTTGACGCACGATATGTCGACAATTTTTTTTTAGACATCAGAGCTGAACGACCGATGATTGAACTGAAAAGTGCAATGGAACAAGCTTTATTTCTCCTATTCACTTATGAACCAAACGTCACTAGCCGCATTCCATTTTTGGACATAGACAGCAATGATCCGTACCAACAGTGCACAAAAGCCAACAAATGCTGGACGATGCCTTAGTGCCACAAGCGAGTACCCAGAACGGTACAGGATCAGTGTAGTACGCATCTATTTCCGCAGAGCCTTCAAACTCTGCTCTAATTGGACGCAGCTGCAAAGTGAATTGCAGTGCATTAAACGAGTCCTGGTAAATAATGACTTCTACAACAGTGCAGTCGACGTTGAGATCAGCAGCTTCGTGTCACAATACCAGACAAAAACTGGCAACATCAAATATTATCAAAACCAAATGCACTGTCCCATCAGAGATGACCTCGCTAGAGACTTTAGCATAATCACATCATCGTCAAACAAGAGGAAGTCTCATGTTCTGGATGTGGTCACGATCGAAACACTGTCTCCGGAACTAAACGACCAAACCAACCCACCAGTCACCCTCTACCTTATTTTGAGATGATCGTTACCGTCAGAGTAGATGGTGTGTCTTTTCAGCACGTGTTTCACCACTTGAATTATTATGCTCCCAAAATATGGGCCATCTTATTTAGACACTATACAATTTGGCAACCGAACTTGGGTGTGTCACACCTTTAGGACATATCTTTTAATCGTTTCAAAACCGACTCCAGTAAAACCTCAGGACCAGATTCTTTTAATGATAACACTGTGAGGTGTCAGTATTACTGCAGCATCGTCAACACATGATAGAGATATCATTCTAATCATTTCATCATGGAGTCCAAATTACGCCGTCAGCACTTTGTTAAAATACTACGCTTCCTCCCGGCAGTCTCGACCACCGTCGCCATGAAAACCGCCGTGGCACCTTTACTGGTGCTAGTAAAAGAATGTTTGTGATTGGCCCGGCGAGTGGCAAGGGCCTGTTACCGAGAAGCGCATTGACTGAATTTTGAACCATTACGTCACAGTAGACCATGTATCACATATACCACTTCTAATTCAAAGCCAAAGTAAGTCGAAAAGATCCACTGTGGTAAACGCCATAAGGGGAGAAATCCAAGCCATACGTTTTGTTCAAATCACGGATAATACCTTCATGTTGGCATATCTTTCCGTCTAAGCATAGTGTTTCAACCTTTCATAGCACTTAGTACACAAACACTTTGTCGAATCAGTGCGTTGCAAACATTGCAGAACACATACGGGAAACAAGCAGGACAAATTAAATGTATTACTCCCATACTGGGGAGTAGGATGCCCAATAGTATTTTCCGCTCGGGAACGGCTATTTTAAATCAAAATGTTGCGCAATTCAGAATGATTTGAAGAAAACTGGCAGTAGTGATTCAATCGTACGCGTCTGATTTAACGAAGTGAAAGGCATAAAAGGGTGGCACCTGATTAAACCTAATATTTTTAGCTAACTGGTGATAGCTAACTGTATCACACTATTACATATGCGTCGCTTGCACGTTGTATGTGTGTACCTTTGAACATGGAGTATGTAACTTCGAAACATCCGGCCAACCAATAGATACCAAACGTCGCCGAATTCGTTTTTGGGCTTAATGACTAACAGAAAACCATAATAAGACAACGAGGGCAAGTGTAGAAAAAGCATATTAAGTGCATTTACGCCAAGGTCTTTAACAGCGCTAGCATAGAATATAATGGGAATGCTACATATGCCATTATATATATATATATATATATATATATATATATATATGTATACCTCATTTTTCCTCACGTTCCCAATCACTCACCTACCTTCGAAAGTATCGTACATCTCACAGAGCTGACGTCACCCTTTTCCAAAGGAAACTAATGGGCTTCCCCTCACTGGTCAAAGAGGCAGACCCAGCTGTTGTTCGTACTGCAGCTGTGGTCTACTGGCGTGGTTTTGATTGACGCTATCCGCTGATTCAGCACGTACGGATGTTCCTGAATCCACAGCGGTCGGACGATAGCGGTGGGCACGACGAGGATAAGTCGAGAGACTGGACTGTCGAGCTGTCAACTGTCGACTGTCGACTGTCGAGCCCAGCCTGGCTTCCGCGGCAGGTAGCTATACGGTGTGCGATACCGCGGTATGGATCGAGTGGCGCCTGGGCAAGGCCGGACCTCGGCCACTCCCGCAACTCATCCGTCGCCTGATGCGCGTCGCCGGGGGTGTCACATATTCAAATTTGTTGTCATAAAGAGATCTAGCAGACAAATCAGCGAGTTTTGTCCAATGTTTGCTGTGATCTTCTGAGAGCAAAAAAGCGATAGGGCGTCTGAAGCCAGCAAATCACTTTGCCTCCCAGCCTCCCCACCGACGACTGCTGACGCGTGAGCCTCTCCCGCCGCCGTTGTTTGGCACGCGACTTGAGTGCCACACGGCCACGCGCTGCGGCTTACCTCCTGTGTCGGCATCCGCTAGTGACCGCCGAGCTGCCGCGGCGGCGGAGCCGTCAGCCTCTGCCGCCGGTGACCGCCGGTCAATGGCCTCAGGGCATCGACCTCCGCTGGTGGCCGGTGATAACGGCCGCCGGCGCCCCTGCCCGCCCCCGATTGGTCACTGAGGGCTTTACGACGCACTCGCAGCAGCTGAGGCTGCATGACGCTGTCCGTCTCTCACCACGGCAGGACGGGCGAGCACCGTGGGGAATCGAACTCTGCACCCCTGGTTTCCCGATTCCTCAGTGAGACCAGTGGGATAGCAGCAATCTTCCGGCGATTGTGGCCGTCTAGCTACGCCACTCAGGGCCAGGACCGAGGCCGTTTGAGGTGAAAACGGAGCTGCGCACTGACTGACTGGACTCACACTGGTCGCATCAGCGCTATGGCGTAGTCGTTGGACAATGGAAATTACTAAGTGTATTTATTATCCACGTATTTGTATGGATACCTTCCGCTCACAACTCCGGTCAGCAGTGCACGTGAATAAGTAGGGCGCTTGCTTTCGGGGTGGGAGGAGAAAACCACAACCTACTTAAATATTTATTTACCCCGAGATATACTCGGCCTTCTGGTTTCTTGATAACACACAGGGACGAATTAAAAAAAAAAATGGTGAATTGTTTGATACCCAAGAAAAGAAGGTGACAAATGCGTACCGTTTCCTTCTAAACCATCATGTCCGAGAATTGGCGGTTGCAAAAGTGGTCAAAATGCGGTTCGACTGGTCAAACTGTTTATAAGTGGATCGTATCACGGCCCTCGGAGATGATTAACAGCACGGAAAGGTTTATTGACCAATCAGTCATCGTGACGTGAAACAGATGTCTGAAGCTATCATCCCAAATCCCCATATATTACTGCATGCAATGAAAACCAATTGCCTTCTGGTAAAGCTTATGGTTGCATTCAACCAAAATACATCCACATGCGATACGAGTGCGGTTTAAGCACCCCAACGTATATATATATATATATATATATATATATATATATATATATATATATAGATAAACACATTCTAGCTACAAGCAAATCTAACCCTGGATGTCTAAGGTTATAAATGCGTTGGCATGGTCTTCTGGGGTTAGGATTAAAGCCGTCTCGGCCAGAGCTACTCGCTTGATGACTATGGGATCAAGGCGGGCGGTGGGGCAACAATGCAGTCATCGTAAGAGACGTCCGCTGGCGAACTTTGCTCCGACAGGGCCCCTTTTTGGGCTTGCGTAGGAGCTCTAGCGGGCCTCCTGCCGGGACCAACACTTAAAACAAGCTCAAGGCTGACGGCGGCAGCTCGCCCTGGAGAAAAATAGCTTTGCAGAGACTCAGAGTGAAGCGGTGCGTGAGGATAAAGGAGTGGATGGCGCTGAAATGCTGATCGTTCCGCTCATAAGCGCGGTCGGCGCGGCGTTTCCGTACGAGCTCCTGGTAGAAGAGCCTGGCCACCATGAGCGGCGTGGGCATCAGCAGTTCGACGACCTCCACAGCGTTTCAATTTGACCCCGCTGGGAGACCGGGCGTTGGTCGGCACGCGTTCAAAAGCCTCGCTGAGAGGCCTGCCGCCGACGGGCTCCTGGGGGCGATCAAACTTCCGCTGGTCAAGTGGCCATCAGCAATAACTCGGGATCGGCCGTATCAGCTGTTGACAAGCGGTATACAGCGTGGCGGCCGCAGGGACGGGTCGGCACACATCGCCGGGGCAGCGGACACGGGCCGGTACGCACCACCGAGGCAGCGGACACGGGCCGGTACGCACCGCCGGGGCAGCGGACACGGGCCGGTACACACCGCCGGGGCAGCGGACACGGGCCGGTACGCACCGCCGTGGCAGCAGACACGGACCGGTACACACTGCCGGGGCAGCGGACACGGGCCGGTACGCACCGCCGGGGCAGCGGACACGGGCCGGTACACACCGCCGGGGCAGCGGACACGGACCAGTACGCACCGCCGGGACAGGGGACATGGACCGGTGGCCCTGTCCGGTAGCACAGAAGTCATCGCCGTCGCACTGGCCACACCGAAGCCAGAGGCGCCCACCTCAAGGTCAATGGAGAGGGCTTCACGGATTGGGTAGGACATGGAGCGGATCATGGGTTGTGTTGGTGCAAATTTTGGTTTAAGTATGGGATGCAAACAGGTGTGGGTAAGATATTTATGAAATGTTGGTTGGATATTTCACTAAACATTACACTGTTACTGCTTGCGCTTCTTTTTGCTATGAACAACAACATTTGCACTATCATTGTGATTATTAATGCAACACAGTAAGTTTGCGAGGAAGCTTTCATGAAAATTGTCCACGATTTCCGTCTGAGGCCTTCTTTCTTAAAGCTCTTCCATTCACGCGTCATTCATTAGCTTATCGGAAACACTGCGCAAGTAACGAGCTACTGCCTGGGACATCAGCTGGCGCAGACTAATTCACTGATTTCCCAGTGCCCGTCCGTCCGCATGTCTGTCTCTCTGTCCGTATTCCATAGCCAGACGCACAGCGCAGACCTCTGCACGGTTGTCGTGAAATTTATGAGTACGGCGGGGTAAGCTTCGTGACGATGCACAACAATTTCTCACCCGTCCGATACCAGTGGCGGTGACGGTGCACGCGAGAGGAGACAATGTTTTGGACCTGGCAACGAGCCGCCTTTCCTCTGTATAGGAAAACAATTTGTTCGAAGCCCAAACAGTCAGAAACATGTCGCGAAGCTCGAGCAACGATGATTACAGCGTCCATACACGGAGGGAATGTCAATTGGCGCAGACGCTGAAAGCTTAGGAAGGCTAATTGGAACACATGCGAAGCACCTCTGTGGGACTGGAGACAGTGCTGCAGCGACGCACCCAGCGTCGGCTCTTGGTGTAGCGAAGTAAACGGGAACCACAACCAAATGTTAAGTATTTGATATCTCACGTGCGTGGAGCAGCGCAGCGTTGCAAACGGGAACCACAACCAGATGTTAAGTATTTGACATCTCACGTGCGTGGAGCAGCGCAGCGTTGCAAACGGGAACCACAACCAAATGTTAAGTATTTGATATCTCACGTGCGTGGAGCAGCGCAGCGTTGCAAACGGAAACCACAACCGTATGTTAAGTATTTGATATCTCACGTGCGTGGAGCAGCGCAGCGTTGCAAACGGAAACCACAACCAGATGTTAAGTACTTGATATCTCACGTGCGTGGAACAGCGCAGCGTTGCAAACGGGAACCACAACCAGATGTTAAGTACTTGATATCTCACGTGCGTGGAGCAGCGCAGCGTTGCAAACGGAAACCACAACCAAATGTTAAGTATTTGATATCTCACGTGCGTGGAGCAGCGCAGCGTTGCAAACGGAAACCACAACCAGATGTTAAGTATTTGACATCTCACGTGCGTGGAGCAGCGCAGCGTTGCAAACGGGAACCACAGCCAGATGTTAAGTACTTGATATCTCACGTGCGTGGAGCAGCGCAGCGTTGCAAACGGAAACCACAACCAAATGTTAAGTATTTGACATCTCACGTGCGTGGAGCAGGGCAGCGTTGCAAACGGGAACCACAACCAAATGTTAAGTATTTGATATCTCACGTGCGTGGAGCAGCGCAGCGTTGCAAACGGGAACCACAACCAGATGTTAAGTACTTGATATCTCACGTGCGTGGAGCAGCGCAGCGTTGCAAACGGAAACCACAACCAGATGTTAAGTACTTGATATCTCACGTGCGTGGAGCAGCGCAGCGTTGCAAACGGAAACCACAACCAGATGTTAAGTATTTGACATCTCACGTGCGTGGAGCAGCGCAGCGTTGCAAACGGGAACCACAACCAGATGTTAAGTATTTGATGTCTCACGTGCGTGGAGCAGCGCAGCGTTGCAAACGGGAACCATAACCAGATGTTAAGTATTTGATATCTCACGTGCGTGGAGCAGCGTTGCAAAAGCCAGGTGTCCGAACTATCCACGGGTGTTGATAATACACAGTTTGTGGACGCTAAATGGGATTCAGTTGATATGGTCGCGGCACGATTCCACACTGCGTCGCGGGTGCTGACACTACCGATGCCAATGGTGTGACCTTTTCAAGCCGCGCAGTAAACGGGAACCACTTGTCTAGAACTAAAGTGCAGGACAAAGTGGATCGGGCGGGCAGCGGATGAATACTGTTGAACATGACTGACTGGTAGGTGAGTATGGGTACAGCTACGTCAGTGGCGGGTGGCAGGGGTGAAAAAGTGCCTTTTCTGTCACTGACGAAATTTGGAACTGTCTGAACTGTCACATGTGGTCAAATTTTTCAGAGATCGTTGCAACACAACTCTCGATACAGTACATCTCTTAATGCAATAAGCCACAAAAACAAAGACAAATGAAATGCAATGCGGCATAACCATCCAACATTTTTGGTTCGGGAGTTCATTTGCACTCAATTTTCATTTGCTGGCCATCAAACTCTGAAGGAAGGTTGAGACTAACCTGACAGAATTATCAGATAAAGGCTTACTTAACATAACCAGCCTAAGGGCGTGTAGTTTCCTATTCAGTGGGGAAGGAGGGGAGGAAAGGCGGGATTGTGCCTCCTAGCCGGGGTAATGCCCCCTAATGCAGTCTCCTATTTTAGTTATCCTTTTTATCCATTATTTTTCAGTTATCATAACTTGGGGTTTCAGCCCCAAAAACATATTTTGAGGAACTACACCCCTGCTGCCAGCTGCCAAAAATTGCGTCAAATCTGGGGAGAAAAGTATTTTAAGTGCATTTCGGAGGCAAGCCCATCCGTTTTTTCTGCACCCTCCCCCTTTCCCTTCCATCTCTCAGCCCTACGCGTTTGGCAAAAGCTGCATTCCTGTGGCCCTACATTTACCGATAAGATGTTTCCACAAGCACCTGAAACAATATCAATTTTGTTTTCGTGACGTCATCGTACAATAGCTGAAGGCGTTGGCGACGTTCATTATCTCGGCATTAGCGTTGCCGGTGCAGAACTCGGACTTCCGAACATGATTCTAATTATTTAGAGCAGAACCTACACAATATTGATATTAGCAGATGTCAAGACATTTTTGAACACCTAGCGCCTTCATTTAGCTTTGTATGCAATATGATGACAACTAAAGGCGTTTTATTTCATGCCTGTCCACCGATCAGTGCCTAAGTCTGAGATGCAACGGGCAATGTGAGAGCCCTACATCAGCGATGCTCGGCCTCTTACCCCAAAGTCGCTGTTCCTATCAGTAGCAGGAAACCCCGGATGAATCCTTGACATGTGTCGCTCCAACGACATCCGTTTATCCTTGAAGCTACGACCCAGGTATCCACAAACTACAATCCTAGATCGACAGGGCTTTTTAACGATATTCCCTAAAAAAACTGACCATTAGTTACGTTCTTCTAGCCAGTCAGCTTCTCACGACATGAACACAACCAACAACAGCCCACAACCTTGCACTTAACCGTGTACAGCCCACAACCTTGCAGAACGCATTACCACGTGGCGAGCAATCGAGCCCGTCTGCCTCAAATGGCAGGACGCTTTAAGACGCTACATAGCAAACTGATCTCGTTCGTCGCAAGATGCCGTGACCAGCCACGATTCTTACGACTAGTAATAAGCCTAGTTACTTGGTATTTTATACGGTTTAGTATGTGAAGTGAATCCTGGCTGCAAAGTTGTAAAAATCACTGATCTGAGCTGCATTGGAAAACCACTGTGTCACCACTGCTCTATGGCGTCAGCACTGACATAGTTCAGTTTGTGGTGCGTCCCTGTCACCTGCTAAAAACTATCCTGATTAAAGCTTCTATGTTTGGCAGCATTTACGACTCAACCTGTTCATACACCGAAACGTCAACCGTTCGACATGTGCTCGCACTGCAAGCGTTAACGAGTACAGACCAATACTAAGCTTTGTGTTTCGTCGAGATGAGATATTCTGTTGTAATATGGTCTTGTCTTTTGAAAGTTGTTTTCATGTTCGCATTTTTTCACATGTTGGCTCGCAAAGAGTCAGTTTTTGTCACCGATTATGTCCGGTAAATCAGAAGCTTTTTCCCCCTGGGGGGGGAGGGGGGGGGGGGGTTGGATACGGAAATATGCCCCGTAAAGACCTCTACTGCACATTAACGCGAGAAGTTCTTCTCAGATGTAGAGATGATTGGTTCTGGACAGAGGTCAAATATATCAGCGCTGAGCAGTTGCCAGAGTGCTCTGTCTCCGAGTGGGGTTCAAGGTAATCGGCCAGTGAACCGAAGCAAAGTGCGGTGCAGCACAGCGGCAACCTCTTGAGTAGATGTCAATGTGATAAGCCACGAGATGATGAGCGAGATGGATCACGCGAGCAGTGCTCGTGGGCAGTCAGCTGTGAGGGCCGGCCGGCAGTGACCAGCCAGCAGTGAAGGTCGGCCAGCGGTCAAAACCAACCAGCAGTGAAGGCCGGCGAGCAGTAACCGGCCAGTAGTCGAGGCCTTCCCCCCCAACTTCTGGAATGACGTCGCCATTATAGACTAGGTTCGGAGTTCCGAACCTGTCATGTAGACCCACCAATATGTATCACCGGACAGAAGATTAATTTCACGCAGCCTGGTCATTCAGCTCACCGAATCGAGTGATGAGTTTGTCATCCACGGCTGTTTTGCTTTTCCAGTCGGCAATGCGCAACTTCTCTTCTGATTTCCGTTTGCTTTGACATGATCCATCAGCTGGTTAACTACATACCAATCAGAAACAATTCAACAAAGCGTAATCCTTCCTAGTTGCCAACGGACATCATGGGAAGTAAACATGTAAGCGTCGAACGTGATGGTTTGTGCCACCTATTTCGATGAGTCGACAAAACGAACAGTTTCAAACTGTCTACCGATGAAGCCTTCTTGTCACCGTAGGTCATGCGGCTAAGAAAGCTGAAAATTAATATCAGTGGACTGACCTGACCTTGACCTGTCTTGATCCCAACCTTAACTGACCCTGAGCTCTGACGTTTGTTGACACTTTGTGCGTGCATGACGCGGAAGGCACCTCTCTCTGGCTTCGGTCAGGTAGCAACCCTTTGCGACCATTGTTATATGGTATGGTGCCAATGGTATCAAATATGCTGATTTTCAAGTCAGTTTGGTGACCCGTAACATCATCATCGATGTGTCTATGGTTACCTTAACGTTCGTTGGTTAAAATGGCCATAACCTTTGTTATTGCTTGACTTTTCCGATCTCAAGGATAGATTCTGAGATGGCAGAAATGATTTCGGCGCGCCAAGCGGTCGCGGTTGGTGAAGTATCGTAGTCTATGCCGTGGTTAGAACTGTATGCCTAAATAAGTCGATTTAAACAACGAACAGCTGTCCGTCCAGGTATCACACATTTGATGCCATAAAGACGGACTTTTTACAGAACTATTTAACAGGCTTGTGCTGGGAAGATTTTGTAAAGGGTGACAAAGGTTGTTTATCAACCGGATGGTGTAAATTGGAACTTCCTTATTCCATGGTTAAATGATTGGCGTTAGTCAGGAGAGAGCGCGGTATATTAAGCTCGTGGGAAAACTTTACATCGTATATTCCAAACTTTAGAGCTCTGAAGCGTGCGTTCTTGGGCCAGCGGCTTGTGAATTAATACGCAACGGCCCCATGCGGTGTGATCTATTAACACGCCTTCATGCAGTTCCGTTCGGCACCGCCCGATCTGGACTCATTGGCATGATGAAACAGGATGGATGCCATGTCGTAGAGATGCGCTCTCACTCCGAGTGACCTCCAGCAGCATCCGAAATTTAAAGATATAGCGGTGTTCCGTCGTGACAATGACAGCCCAAACGAGCAGGTACCCAGAGCTCCACCGTGAATTAAAGAGTTTTTAGTCGGTTTTTACATTTTCTACCATATACATGACTGGAAAAGCATCTTTGTGATAGATGGAGATCAAATAAATGTTTCGGTCTTCGGAGAGCCCTGGTGGCGTTAGTCTGCACAAAACAATGCTGGCGACGCATGGTAACAACTTTTACTCAGCAACATCTCGTGGTTACCTAACCCCGGACAGGTCAGGTCGATAGATCTCTCAAATGAACACCATTAGGCTCGAGTTTGGTTTACTATAGCAGCAGGAGCATTCATCAAAAAGCTCTCAACAGAGGTTGAAACCTCGTCCTGATGTGGCCTCCCCTAAGGTTTTCTGGGGATATTTCTTCGGCATATTGTGCAATAGTGCCGAAAGCCTCTAAAGCCCTTGGTATTCATTCGCATGCGTTTTGACACAAAAACGTGCCTCTCACATTTACAGCTGTCGTGTAGCGACAGTTTTTAAGATAACTGTACAGCGATCCATAGCCGGGGGCCGGGGGGGGGGGGGGGGGGGGCAACCTATGTGTGGGCCGATGGCCCAGGTACAGCCGGCAGTATTACATTAACCGGGCCATACACCATACATCCATGCTCCAAAAACACAAATGTACCGATCACTCCACTTAAAATCAAACAAGAAATGTGTCTGTGTAATTGTTATGCTACAACGTGGCATGTTGTCGTAAAAAGGGGCATGAAAAGGTGGAACAGTTCGGTTTTCCTGAAACAAAGTTTATCGCTTAACCTCACCTGGTGAGATCAACTATTGATAAAGGAATATGCAGCCTATTTTTGATAAGGAAGTCACTAATTCACTGTTTTAGCCCTACATTTCTTAGATCAAAAGCAGCGAGAGGTTGTCACATCGATCCCTTAGCAGTCCGCACTCTCTCTCTCTCTCTCTCTCCTCTCTCTCTCTCTCTCTCTCTC
>NW_023597034.1:7707493-7767493 GCF_011947565.3 Pollicipes pollicipes | reverse complement strand
CTTCATCTGGGCTGCGATTGCCTCAATAAAGTACGACGTGGTTGAGCCATGATGGGACAGACGAAGCCGTTTTCCCCTCGAAAACGGACTTAACTGGTAAAAAATGAAGGTTTGTTGGGAATTCACTCCCAACAATAAAAACAGTGACAAACGACAGTATTAGAGGCTGCCACACGAGCAGACTAAAAAATAAAGTCAGATAGACGGCGAAGCAGTGCCTTCAACATCAGCTTTGCATTTTCATAATTTCTTTGCATTGAGATAAAATGGAAAAACATCCACGCATGGAGCGTGCATTACAATATTTCGGCATAAGTGAGCCAGAAGCAAGTAGAATGCACTTCCAACCAACAGGATAACTAGCACTTTCAGTCCGCATAATCTCCCGTATCGCCAGTAAAGCTGGGCCGGATTTGACAGTTAGGATGCGTTCGGTTAGTGTAGGATGGCATAAAATCTAGGCGAGACCACGTGTCGTACGATCTCTACGTTGCTCCAATAACTCATGGGCTGCGCCAGTCCTTTTTACTGCCGCTGGCTTGGAAACATATTACAAAATCTAGGATTTTTGGCACACAAAAAGGGGATATCCACCTTGGCATATTTAAGAGTGGTCGAGCACGACCAAAAGATGCCCTGCATCCAGCAAGAAATATATCCATGACTTGGAGAAGAAAATCTTTGTGTACCCTTAAACATATCTATCGACCGTTTGGCTTTGCGAGCTCTAGGCGGCATCTCCCGACGCACCGAGGGACAAGACATGGCTTCTTTGTGGGCTTAGATTTGTGCGGTGGTCATGTCAATTCTTTAAAGTCCGGTGGTGGTTTAAAGCAATGCTATTTGTTCGTCGATTCTTTAAAGTCCGATGAACTTATCCCAGCTTTCAAGCGTCATGAATTTACGAGAAAAAATGCCGCTGGTGATCTTTCCTCTCCTTTCTTTTGCTCGAGGGAACTCGATCGGGTGCACACGGCCTCGCCTCCGGTACTCGGCAATCTCGAAAACCACTGCTCATGCTAACCTGGCACAGCTGCCGTTACCGCTGACTGTTCACACCTGCAGCCGCTGTCGAGCCGCCACTATCGCGCAAATCTGCGGAAGCCGAGTCAGCGCCAGCCAGTCACAGGTGCAACCACTGCCGACGCGTCACAGGCGCAGCTGCTACCGCCCGGTGACGAGCGGGGCGCCGTCGCGGCCGCCGGCACCGGTGGCCCTGCGCAGCGCGCGTCGTCGGCCCGGGATCGAGAATCCGGCCCTCTGCCGCCCGCCGGCTGCCGGCCGCACCACCGTCACGCCCGCCGCCCCGCAGACGGTCACCGGACACGCGGCGAGCGAGTACCGCATAGTGACGCTGCCGTCACGGCACTGGGACGCGCCGGCCGACGCGGCGGCGTCGGCCGGCGTCGGCGTCGGCCGGCTCGCGCCGACCTGGCGGGCCGGCGCCGACGGAGCGGCCGGATCGGACCGCAAGGACGCAGCGCCGGCCGCTACGCTCCCGGGCGTGGGCCCGGCGCGGCTCGGGCCCTGTCCGGGCTGGGCGAAGCAGACCATGGTGATAGGTGCGGGCTGTCGTTCCGGCCGAGACGCCTGCTGCTGCACAGCGAGGGCGCCGTGCCATTCGTGTTCTGTGCTTAAGGGTTCAAACAGTTTAAGTAGAGCTCCCGTTACCCCGTGCAGCAAAACTGTACCTTGACGTCACTGGAGCCAACAAGCGATAATAAACACGCATGAAAATAATCGTGCCAAGCCTGGGCAAAGCTTCTTTCTAAGGCGTATTGTCTCGAATATAAATTTCGCATGGGTTTGATCGTGCTATTCGATGAGGAGGTATCATTGCTGACAACTAAGACATGTCAGAACAGATTGTTAAACATGAAACATCTGTCAAGGTCTGAGTTTCCCCTATTTCCGGTTAATAAATATTTTATTAAGCATCGTTGCACATACCAACATTACTTGTATCTACCGATAGCAGAGAACAGAAGCTAATGCCTTTTAGCTGTCATGACATCGAGGCAGAATATCTTAACAAATGTTTAGCAAAAATTTGAAATGAATTACGTTTAGGACCCTACCCATCTCAGTGACGCGCACGTAGCTCCTGTTTTAAGGAGAGGGCAATCAAACCTGACCTTTGGTTGCGGGGCGTTCATTTATTTGTGCCACAACTTAGTATGACAGATCTGTTGTTGCACTGGTCCGAGCCAGAATGAACGTTAAAAACTGTGCTTTACGAGACGGGCCGTGCATACCAGCTTCTGGCACCATAGCTGCCTTATTTCATCTTGACAGCGGTATCATAGTACAACCCTGCTCAGCGTGCGCAATACCCACCCTAGATGTCAACGTTTTTGACTGTTGTTTCCTTCAATTACATTTACGGTAAACCGTTGCAAGCCGCAATTTGACGGTGTAAAAGTTTACATCATTAGCAGCACTTGAAGCCAAAAAAGCAATGGTGCGGGTGCTGACGCCGACTGACGGCTGGCTCTTCCCGGAATTAATCTGCGCAATCAACCTTCCGTTTTTTTTTAAAGCTAAAGGTTGGTGCCTGGCAAAGCCAGTTTGCGAGCACTTGTGCAAAACTAATCGCAAGGTATTACGATGCAGCAACACGTTTGGCTGGAAATCCTGTCGCGGAGCGGCTCAGAACGTACCCATCTATGATCCATCTAAAGAGAGAGAGAGAAGAGAGAGATAAGAGAGAGAGAAGAAGAGAGAGAGAGAGAGAGAGAGAGAAGAGAGAGAAGAGAGAAGATAGATGAGAGAGAGAAAGAAGAGAGTATTTCTGTGGATGAGGAGAGAAGAGAGAGAGAGAGAGAAGATCGAGAGAGAGAGAGGAGAGAGAGAGAGAGAGAGAGGGAGAGAGAGAGAGAGAGAAGGAGGAGAGGAAGACGAGAGAGAGAGAGGGAAGGAGAGAGAGAGGAGGAGAAGAGAGAGAGAGATAAGAGAGAGAGAGAGAGAGAGAAGAGAGAGAGAGAGAGAGAGAGAGAGAGAGAGAGAGAGAGATAGAGAGAGAGAGAGAGAGAGAGAGAGAGAGCGAGAGAGAGAGAGAGAGAGAGAGAGAGAGAGAGAGAAGAGAGAGAGAGAGAGAGAGAGAGAGAAGAGAGAGAGAGAGAGAGAGAGAGGGAGAGATAGTGCGGACTGCTAAGGGATCGATGTGACAACCTCTCGCTGCTTTTAATCTAAGAAATGTAGGGCTAAAACAGTGAATTAGTCTGAAATGAGACTTCCTTATCAAAAATAGGCTGCATATTCCTTTATCAATAGTTGATCTCACCAGGTGAGGTTAAGCGATAAACTTTGTTTCAGGAAAACCGAACTGTTCCACCTTTTCATGCCCCTTTTTACGACAGCATGCCACGTTGTAGTATAACAATTACACAGACACATTTCTTGTTTGATTTTAAGTGGAGTGATCGGTACATTTGTGTTTTTGGAGCATGGATGTATGGTGTATGGCCCCGTTAATGTAATACTGCCGGCTGTACCTGGGCCATCGGCCCACACATAGGTTGCCCCCTCCCCCCCCCCCCCCGGCCCCCGGCTATGGATCGCTGTACAGTTATCTTAAAAACTGTCGCTACACGACAGCTGTAAATGTGAGAGGCACGTTTTTGTGTCAAAACGCATGCGAATGAATACCAAGGGCTTTAGAGGCTTTCGGCACTATTGCACAATATGCCGAAGAAATATCCCCAGAAAACCTTAGGGGAGGCCACATCAGGACGAGGTCAACCTCTGTTGAGAGCTTTTTGATGAATGCTCCTGCTGCTATAGTAAACCAAACTCGAGCCTAATGGTGTTCATTTGAGAGATCTATCGACCTTGACCTGTCCGGGGTTAGGTAACCACGAGATGTTGCTGAGTAAAAGTTGTTACCATGCGTCGCCAGCATTGTTTTGTGCAGACTAACGCCACCAGGGCTCTCCGAAGACCGAAACATTTATTTGATCTCCATCTATCACAAAGATGCTTTTCCAGTCATGTATATGGTAGAAAATGTAAAAACCGACTAAAAACTCTTTAATTCACGGTGCAGCTTTGGGTACCTGCTCGTTTGGGCTGTCATTGTCACGACGGAACACCGCTATATCTTTAAATTTCGGATGCTGCTGGAGGTCACTCGGAGTGAGAGCGCATCTCTACGACATGGCATCCATCCTGTTTCATCATGCCAATGAGTCCAGATCGGGCGGTGCCGAACGGAACTGCATGAAGGCGTGTTAATAAATCACACCGCATGGGGCCGTTGCGTATTAATTCACAAGCCGCTGGCCCAAGAACGCACGCTTCAGAGCTCTAAAGTTTGGAATATACGATGTAAAGTTTTCCCACGAGCTTAATATACCGCGCTCTCTCCTGACTAACGCCAGTCATTTAACCATGGAATAAGGAAGTTCCAATTTACACCATCCGGTTGATAAACAACCTTTGTCACCCTTTACAAAATCTTCCCAGCACAAGCCTGTTAAATAGTTCTGTAAAAAGTCCGTCTTTATGGCATCAAATGTGTGATACCTGGACGGACAGCTGTTCGTTGTTTAAATCGACTTATTTAGGCATACAGTTCTAACCACGGCATAGACTACGATACTTCACCAACCGCGACCGCTTGGCGCGCCGAAATCATTTCTGCCATCTCAGAATCTATCCTTGAGATCGGAAAAGTCAAGCAATAGCAAAGGTTATGGCCATTTTAACCAACGAACGTTAAGGTAACCATAGACACATCGATGATGATGTTACGGGTCACCAAACTGACTTAAAAATAAGCATATTTGATACCATTGGCACCATACCATATAACAATGGTCGCAAAGGGTTGCTACCTGACCGAAGCCAGAGGGAGGTGCCTTCCGCGTCATGCACGCACAAAGTGTCAACAAACGTCAGAGCTCAGGGTCAGTTAAGGTTGGGATCAAGACAGGTCAAGGTCAGGTCAGTCCACTGATATTAATTTTCAGCTTGCTTAGCCGCATGACCTACGGTGACAAGAAGGCTTCATCGGTAGACAGTTTGAAACTGTGTTCGTTTTGTCGACTCATCGAAATAGGTGGCACAAACCATCACGTTCGACGCTTACATGTTTACTTCCCATGATGTCCGTTGGCAACTAGGAAGGATTACGCTTTGTTGAATTGTTTCTGATTGGTATGTAGTTAACCAGCTGATGGATCATGTCAAAGCAAACGGAAATCAGAAGAGAAGTTGCGCATTGCCGACTGTAAAAGCAAAACAGCCGTGGATGACAAACTCATCACTCGATTCGGTGAGCTGAATGACCAGGCTGCGTGAAATTAATCTTCTGTCCGGTGATACATATTGGTGGGTCTACATGACAGGTTCGGAACTCCGAACCTAGTCTATAATGGCGACGTCATTCCAGAAGTTGGGGGGGGGAAGGCCTCGACTACTGGCCGGTTACTGCTCGCCGGCCTTCACTGCTGGTTGGTTTTGACCGCTGGCCGACCTTCACTGCTGGCTGGTCACTGCCGGCCGGCCCTCACAGCTGACTGCCCACGAGCACTGCTCGCGTGATCCATCTCGCTCATCATCTCGTGGCTTATCACATTGACATCTACTCAAGAGGTTGCCGCTGTGCTGCACCGCACTTTGCTTCGGTTCACTGGCCGATTACCTTGAACCCCACTCGGAGACAGAGCACTCTGGCAACTGCTCAGCGCTGATATATTTGACCTCTGTCCAGAACCAATCATCTCTACATCTGAGAAGAACTTCTCGCGTTAATGTGCAGTAGAGGTCTTTACGGGGCATATTTCCGTATCCAACCCCCCCCCCCCCCCCCCCCCCCCCCCAGGGGGAAAAAGCTTCTGATTTACCGGACATAATCGGTGACAAAAACTGACTCTTTGCGAGCCAACATGTGAAAAAATGCGAACATGAAAATAACTTTCAAAAGACAAGACCATATTACAACAGAATATCTCAGCTCGACGAAACACAAAGCTTAGTATTGGTCTGTACTCGTTAACGCTTGCAGTGCGAGCACATGTCGAACGGTTGACGTTTCGGTGTATGAACAGGTTGAGTCGTAAATGCTGCCAAACATAGAAGCTTTAATCAGGATAGTTTTTAGCAGGTGACAGGGACGCACCACAAACTGAACTATGTCAGTGCTGACGCCATAGAGCAGTGGTGACACAGTGGTTTTCCAATGCAGCTCAGATCAGTGATTTTTACAACTTTGCAGCCAGGATTCACTTCACATACTAAACCGTATAAAATACCAAGTAACTAGGCTTATTACTAGTCGTAAGAATCGTGGCTGGTCACGGCATCTTGCGACGAACGAGATCAGTTTGCTATGTAGCGTTTTAAAGCGTCCTGCCATTTGAGGCAGACGGGCTCGATTGCTCGCCACGTGGTAATGCGTTCTGCAAGGTTGTGGGCTGTACACGGTTAAGTGCAAGGTTGTGAGCTGTTGTTGGTTGTGTTCATGTCGTGAGAAGCTGGCTGGCTAGAAGAACGTAACTAATGGTCAGTTTTTTTTAGGGAATATCGTTAAAAAGCCCTGTCGATCTAGAATTGTAGTTTGTGGATACCTGGGTCGTAGCTTCAAGGATAAACGGATGTCGTTGGAGCGACACATGTCAAGGATGCATCCGGGGTTTCCTGCTACTGATAGGAACAGCGACTTTGGGGTAAGAGGCCGAGCATCGCTGATGTAGGGCTCTCACATTGCCCGTTGCATCTCAGACTTAGGCACTGATCGGTGGACAGGCATGAAATAAAACGCCTTTAGTTGTCATCATATTGCATACAAAGCTAAATGAAGGCGCTAGGTGTTCAAAAATGTCTTGACATCTGCTAATATCAATATTGTGTAGGTTCTGCTCTAAATAATTAGAATCATATTCGGAAGTCCGAGTTCTGCACCGGCAACGCTAATGCCGAGATAATGAACGTCGCCAACGCCTTCAGCTATTGTACGATGACGTCACGAAAACAAAATTGATATTGTTTCAGGTGCTTGTGGAAACATCTTATCGGTAAATGTAGGGCCACAGGAATGCAGCTTTTGCCAAACGCGTAGGGCTGAGAGATGGAAGGGAAAGGGGGAGGGTGCAGAAAAAACGGATGGGCTTGCCTCCGAAATGCACTTAAAATACTTTTCTCCCCAGATTTGACGCAATTTTTGGCAGCTGGCAGCAGGGGTGTAGTTCCTCAAAATATGTTTTTGGGGCTGAAACCCCAAGTTATGATAACTGAAAAATAATGGATAAAAAGGATAACTAAAATAGGAGACTGCATTAGGGGGCATTACCCCGGCTAGGAGGCACAATCCCGCCTTTCCTCCCCTCCTTCCCCACTGAATAGGAAACTACACGCCCTTAGGCTGGTTATGTTAAGTAAGCCTTTATCTGATAATTCTGTCAGGTTAGTCTCAACCTTCCTTCAGAGTTTGATGGCCAGCAAATGAAAATTGAGTGCAAATGAACTCCCGAACCAAAAATGTTGGATGGTTATGCCGCATTGCATTTCATTTGTCTTTGTTTTTGTGGCTTATTGCATTAAGAGATGTACTGTATCGAGAGTTGTGTTGCAACGATCTCTGAAAAATTTGACCACATGTGACAGTTCAGACAGTTCCAAATTTCGTCAGTGACAGAAAAGGCACTTTTTCACCCCTGCCACCCGCCACTGACGTAGCTGTACCCATACTCACCTACCAGTCATTCATGTTCAACAGTATTCATCCGCTGCCCGCCCGATCCACTTTGTCCTGCACTTTAGTTCTAGACAAGTGGTTCCCGTTTACTGCGCGGCTTGAAAAGGTCACACCATTGGCATCGGTAGTGTCAGCACCCGCGACGCAGTGTGGAATCGTGCCGCGACCATATCAACTGAATCCCATTTAGCGTCCACAAACTGTGTATTATCAACACCCGTGGATAGTTCGGACACCTGGCTTTTGCAACGCTGCTCCACGCACGTGAGATATCAAATACTTAACATCTGGTTATGGTTCCCGTTTGCAACGCTGCGCTGCTCCACGCACGTGAGACATCAAATACTTAACATCTGGTTGTGGTTCCCGTTTGCAACGCTGCGCTGCTCCACGCACGTGAGATGTAAAATACTTAACATCTGGTTGTGGTTTCCGTTTGCAACGCTGCGCTGCTCCACGCACGTGAGATGTCAAATACTTAACATCTGGTTGTGGTTTCCGTTTGCAACGCTGCGCTGCTCCACGCACGTGAGATATCAAATACTTAACATTTGGTTGTGGTTTCCGTTTGCAACGCTGCGCTGCTCCACGCACGTGAGATATCAAGTACTTAACATCTGGTTGTGGTTCCCGTTTGCAACGCTGCGCTGTTCCACGCACGTGAGATATCAGGTACTTAACATCTGGTTATGGTTTCCGTTTGCAACGCTGCGCTGCTCCACGCACGTGAGATATCAAATACTTAATATCTGGTTGGGGTTTCCGTTTGCAACGCTGCGCTGCTCCACGCACGTGAGATATCAAATACTTAACATTTGGTTGTGGTTCCCGTTTGCAACGCTGCGCTGCTCCACGCACGTGAGATCTCAAATACTTAACATGTGGTTGTGGTTCCCGTGTGCAACGCTGCGCTGCTCCACGCGCGTGAGATATCAAATACTTAACATTTGGTTGTGGTTCCCGTTTACTTCGCTACACCAAGAGCCGACGCTGGGTGCGTCGCTGCAGCACTGTCTCCAGTCCCACAGAGGTGCTTCGCATGTGTTCCAATTAGCCTTCCTAAGCTTTCAGCGTCTGCGCCAATTGACATTCCCTCCGTGTATGGACGCTGTAATCATCGTTGCTCGAGCTTCGCGACATGTTTCTGACTGTTTGGGCTTCGAACAAATTGTTTTCCTATACAGAGGAAAGGCGGCTCGTTGCCAGGTCCAAAACATTGTCTCCTCTCGCGTGCACCGTCACCGCCACTGGTATCGGACGGGTGAGAAATTGTTGTGCATCGTCACGAAGCTTACCCCGCCGTACTCATAAATTTCACGACAACCGTGCAGAGGTCTGCGCTGTGCGTCTGGCTATGGAATACGGACAGAGAGACAGACATGCGGACGGACGGGCACTGGGAAATCAGTGAATTAGTCTGCGCCAGCTGATGTCCCAGGCAGTAGCTCGTTACTTGCGCAGTGTTTCCGATAAGCTAATGAATGACGCGTGAATGGAAGAGCTTTAAGAAAGAAGGCCTCAGACGGAAATCGTGGACAATTTTCATGAAAGCTTCCTCGCAAACTTACTGTGTTGCATTAATAATCACAATGATAGTGCAAATGTTGTTGTTCATAGCAAAAAGAAGCGCAAGCAGTAACAGTGTAATGTTTAGTGAAATATCCAACCAACATTTCATAAATATCTTACCCACACCTGTTTGCATCCCATACTTAAACCAAAATTTGCACCAACACAACCCATGATCCGCTCCATGTCCTACCCAATCCGTGAAGCCCTCTCCATTGACCTTGAGGTGGGCGCCTCTGGCTTCGGTGTGGCCAGTGCGACGGCGATGACTTCTGTGCTACCGGACAGGGCCACCGGTCCATGTCCCCTGTCCCGGCGGTGCGTACTGGTCCGTGTCCGCTGCCCCGGCGGTGTGTACCGGCCCGTGTCCGCTGCCCCGGCGGTGCGTACCGGCCCGTGTCCGCTGCCTCGGCAGTGTGTACCGGTCCGTGTCTGCTGCCACGGCGGTGCGTACCGGCCCGTGTCCGCTGCCCCGGCGGTGTGTACCGGCCCGTGTCCGCTGCCCCGGCGGTGCGTACCGGCCCGTGTCCGCTGCCTCGGTGGTGCGTACCGGCCCGTGTCCGCTGCCCCGGCGATGTGTGCCGACCCGTCCCTGCGGCCGCCACGCTGTATACCGCTTGTCAACAGCTGATACGGCCGATCCCGAGTTATTGCTGATGGCCACTTGACCGGCGGAAGTTTGATCGCCCCCAGGAGCCCGTCGGCGGCAGGCCTCTCAGCGAGGCTTTTGAACGCGTGCCGACCAACGCCCGGTCTCCCGGCGGGGTCAAATTGAAACGCTGCGGAGGTCGTCGAACTGCTGATGCCCACGCCGCTCATGGTGGCCAGGCTCTTCTACCAGGAGCTCGTACGGAAACGCCGCGCCGACCGCGCTTATGAGCGGAACGATCAGCATTTCAGCGCCATCCACTCCTTTATCCTCACGCACCGCTTCACTCTGAGTCTCTGCAAAGCTATTTTTCTCCAGGGCGAGCTGCCGCCGTCAGCCTTGAGCTTGTTTTAAGTGTTGGTCCCGGCAGGAGGCCCGCTAGAGCTCCTACGCAAGCCCAAAAAGGGGCCCTGTCGGAGCAAAGTTCGCCAGCGGACGTCTCTTACGATGACTGCATTGTTGCCCACCGCCCGCCTTGATCCCATAGTCATCAAGCGAGTAGTTCTGGCCGAGACGGCTTTAATCCTAACCCCAGAAGACCATGCCAACGCATTTATAACCTTAGACATCCAGGGTTAGATTTGCTTGTAGCTAGAATGTGTCTATCTATCTATATATATATATATATATATATATATATATATATATATATATATACGCTGGGGTGCTTAAACCGCACTCGTATCGCATGTGGATGTATTTTGGTTGAATGCAACCATAAGCTTTACCAGAAGGCAATTGGTTTTCATTGCATGCAGTAATATATGGGGATTTGGGATGATAGCTTCAGACATCTGTTTCACGTCACGATGACTGATTGGTCAATAAACCTTTCCGTGCTGTTAATCATCTCCGAGGGCCGTGATATGATCCACTTATAAACAGTTTGACCAGTCGAACCGCATTTTGACCACTTTTGCAACCGCCAATTCTCGGACATGATGGTTTAGAAGGAAACGGTACGCATTTGTCACCTTCTTTTCTTGGGTATCAAACAATTCACCATTTTTTTAAAAATTCGTCCCTGTGTGTTATCAAGAAACCAGAAGGCCGAGTATATCTCGGGGTAAATAAATATTTAAGTAGGTTGTGGTTCTCTCCTCCCACCCCGAAAGCAAGCGCCCTACTTATTCACGTGCACTGCTGACAGGAGTTGTGAGCGGAAGGTATCCATACAAATACGTGGATAATAAATACACTCAGTAATTTCCATTGTCCAACGACTACGCCATAGCGCTGATGCGACCAGTGTGAGTCCAGTCAGTCAGTGCGCAGCTCCGTTTTCACCTCAAACGGCCTCGGTCCTGGCCCTGAGTGGCGTAGCCAGACGGCCACAATCGCCGGAAGATTGCTGCTATCCCACTGGTCTCACTGAGGGATCGGGAAACCAGGGGTGCAGAGTTCGATTCCCCACGGTGCTCGCCCGTCCTGCCGTGGTGAGAGACGGACAGCGTCATGCAGCCTCAGCTGCTGCGAGTGCGTCGTAAAGCCCTCAGTGACCAATCGGGGGCGGGCAGGGGCGCCGGCGGCCGTTATCACCGGCCACCAGCGGAGGTCGATGCCCTGAGGCCATTGACCGGCGGTCACCGGCGGCAGAGGCTGACGGCTCCGCCGCGGCGGCAGCTCGGCGGTCACTAGCGGATGCCGACACAGGAGGTAAGCCGCAGCGCGTGGCCGTGTGGCACTCAAGTCGCGTGCCAAACAACGGCGGCGGGAGAGGCTCACGCGTCAGCAGTCGTCGGTGGGGAGGCTGGGAGGCAAAGTGATTTGCTGGCTTCAGACGCCCTATCGCTTTTTTGCTCTCAGAAGATCACAGCAAACATTGGACAAAACTCGCTGATTTGTCTGCTAGATCTCTTTATGACAACAAATTTGAATATGTGACACCCGCGGTGACGCGCATCAGGCGACGGATGAGTTGCGGGAGTTGCCGAGGTCCGGCCTTGCCCAGGCGCCACTCGATCCATACCGCGGTATCACACACCGTATAGCTACCTGCCGCGGAAGCCAGGCTGGGCTCGACAGTCGACAGTCGACAGTTGACAGCTCGACAGTCCAGTCTCTCGACTTATCCTCGTCGTGCCCACCGCTATCGTCCGACCGCTGTGGATTCAGGAACATCCGTACGTGCTGAATCAGCGGATAGCGTCAATCAAAACCACGCCAGTAGACCACAGCTGCAGTACGAACAACAGCTGGGTCTGCCTCTTTGACCAGTGAGGGGAAGCCCATTAGTTTCCTCTGGAAAATGGTGACGTCAGCTCTGTGAGATGTACGATACTTTCGAAGGTAGGTGAGTGATTCTGTGAGTAGGGAACGTGAGGAAAAATGAGGTATATATATATATATATATATATATATATATATATATATATATATATATATAGTGGCATATGTAGCATTCCCATTATATTCTATGCTAGCGCTGTTAAAGACCTTGGCGTAAATGCACCTAATATGCTTTTTCTACACTTGCCCTCGTTGTCTTATTATGGTTTTCTGTTAGTCATTAAGCCCAAAAACGAATTCGGCGACGTTTGGTATCTATTGGTTGGCCGGATGTTTCGAAGTTACATACTCCATGTTCAAAGGTACACACATACAACGTGCAAGCGACGCATATATAATAGTGTGATACAGTTAGCTATCACCAGTTAGCTAAAAATATTAGGTTTAACCAGGTGCCACCCTTTTATGCCTTTCACTTCGTTAAATCAGACGCGTACGATTGAATCAATACTGCCAGTTTTCTTCAAATCATTCTGAATTGCGCAACATTTTGATTTAAAATAGCCGCTCCCGAGCGGAAAATACTATTGGGCATCCTACTCCCCAGTATGGGAGTAATACATTTAATTTGTCCTGCTTGTTTCCCGTATGTGTTCTGCAATGTTTGCAACGCACTGATTCGACAAAGTGTTTGTGTACTAAGTGCTATGAAAGGTTGAAACACTATGCTTAGACGGAAAGATATGCCAACATGAAGGTATTATCCGTGATTTGAACAAAACGTATGGCTTGGATTTCTCCCCTTGTGGCGTTTACCACAGTGGATCTTTTCGACTTACTTTGGCTTTGAATTAGAAGTGGTATATGTGATACATGGTCTACTGTGACGTAATGGTTCAAAATTCAGTCGATGCGCTTCTCGGTAACAGGC
Organism: Pollicipes pollicipes; assembly: GCF_011947565.3. Taxonomy (NCBI): domain Eukaryota; kingdom Metazoa; phylum Arthropoda; class Thecostraca; order Pollicipedomorpha; family Pollicipedidae; genus Pollicipes; species Pollicipes pollicipes. Next base: position 7,754,419 of record NW_023597034.1, on the reverse strand, counting down.
CCTTGCCACTCGCTGGGCCAATCACAAACATTCTTTTACTAGCACCAGTAAAGGTGCCACGGCGGTTTTCATGGCGACGGTGGTCGAGACTGCCGGGAGGAAGCGTAGTATTTTAACAAAGTGCTGACGGCGTAATTTGGACTCCATGATGAAATGATTAGAATGATATCTCTATCATGTGTTGACGATGCTGCAGTAATACTGACACCTCACAGTGTTATCATTAAAAGAATCTGGTCCTGAGGTTTTACTAGAGTCGGTTTTGAAACGATTCAAAGATATGTCCTAAGGGTGTGACACACCCTTTAAGTTCGGTTGCCAGATTGTATAGTGTCTAAATAAGACGGCCCACATTTTGGGAGCATGATAATTCAAGTGGTGAAACGCGCGCTGAAAAGACACACCATCTACTCTGACGGTAACGATCATCTCAAAATAAGGTAGAGGGTGACTGGTGGGTAGGTTTGGTCGTTTAGTTCCGGAGACAGTGTTTCGATCGTGACCACCTCCAGAACATGAGACTTCCTCTTGTTTGACGATGATGTTATTATACTAACGTTTCTAGCGAGGTCATCTCCGATGGACAGTGCATTTGGTTTTGATAATATTTGATGTTGCCAGTTTTTGTCTGGTATTGTGACACGAAGCTGCTGATCTCAACGTCGACTGCACTGTTGTAGAAGTCATTATTTACCAGTACTCGTTTAATGCACTGCAATTCACTTTGCAGCTGCGTCCAATTAGAGCAGAGTTTGAAGGCTCTGCGGAAATAGATGCGTACTACACTGATCCTGTACCGTTCTGGGTACTCGCTTGTGGCACTGAGGCATCGTCCAGCATCTGTTGGCTTTTGTGCACTGTTGGAACGGATCATTGCTGTCTATGTCCAAAAATGGAATGCGGCTAGTGACGTTTGGTTCATCAGTGAATAGGAGAAATAAAGCTTGTTCCATTGCACTTTTAGTTCAATCATCTGTCGTTCAGCTCTGATGTCTACAAAAAATTTGTCGACATATCGTGTGCGGGACACATCGTGTATCGTGTGCGGGACAAGTGCGGGACGAATAGATATATTTTGAGGGAGCTTGTTTTCCATGTGTCACATGCAGGCGAAGGCAAAGGTTGATTCCAAGGGCAGCCCCATGGCCACCCCATTCTTTTATTGGTAGAGGTTGCTGCCCGGAGTTTGCAGTCTAAAATAAAATAACATCATCATCAAGGAAGAGGAAATTTCATGTTCTGGAAGGGGTCACAACCGACACACCGTCTCCGGAACTGAACAAGCAAACCAATCGCTCAGTCGCCCTTCACCGTATTTAGAGATGATCTTTACCATCAGCGTAGATGGCGTCTCTAACTTTTCAGTATATGTTTTCCCACTTGAATTCCTATGCTCTCAAAAATGTCAACCATATTTTTGAGGGTCTGTACCAGGGGGGGGGGGGGCATCACGGGATTTCCCATTGGTGACATACCGAGCGGTTGAGTACAGGATGATGACGTCACTGGGTCCTTGCGGTTATGCCATCGCCGCGCCGCCGACTTGGTGGCCACATCGTGACGGAAATACCGTAGTCGGCGCAGCACCGGAATATTCCAAACCTTAATTCAATCGTTGAGGAAGGGTGTAGTGTTTTTGCCAGTGTATCTAATGTCTTGCAAGTGAGGCATACCATGGCATCTGTAGCATAGCTGGCGGATGTGACTCCCGGTGGCGCAGAGCGTCTTCCCGCTGGCTTGGACCGGCGTCCCGCTGACTTGCGTGGCTCGCCGGTGTCGATTCATTGCTAGCTGTGGGACTGCTACGCTGCCGGTGACGTTTGTCGCCTCAGCGACGGGACTTGGAGCTCCAATGGTCGCGGCTGGCGCGCCGGTGGTAGCAGCAGCTGTCCGGTGCCGGCGAACTCGATTAACCGGCTCCGGGTGAGCCGATGGGCTCAGCTGCCTGCTCCCTTCGCCGAATGTTGCATCCTTGTTTTGAAAGGATCGGCCGACTCCGAGCAAACTACTCCCTGGGATGTGTGGGTTCGTCGCTGTCGCCGCCGTCCGCCACTGGTACGGCCCGCTTCTTTTACACTGAGTTCGGCCGACGTTGACAGACCAGCATCACGCCATCATCATAGATTGCGCGATGCCACCAGCGTGAATTACATGATGGCGTGGCGCAACTATCATCACGCCGCGAACGGTGCTGGTGGCGTGGTCACAATCTGATATTCGGTAAACTGCTGCTACTCCCTCTGCACTCACCTGATGTTTACTGCAATGTTGTGGTGTGTTTGAAATGTCCGAGTGCATACGCACACTCCTCTTGTGAAGGCTTCGGGAGGTATGGGCACCTCGTGGTTAGGTGTAAGTTGTCTTGAGCGTCGTGTGTAGCTGTGCTGGGCATGGCTTCGGGTCGCCCCCTGAGGTACCTGGCTTCTGCCTTCTGGGTCCACTGGGGTGCACGACGGCGGCACGTGGCTCTTTGAGAGGAACATCGTGTTGGGAGTCTGGGACTGAGAAGACTCGAGACGCCGTTACTTCTGTTTTCATTATTTTAGACCAATAACAGACAGGTGAGCTGCCGGCCGCTTTATAACGCAGGAACCAACCCACATGTGTGGAATCCGTTGGGATGGCAACGATCTTTTTGGGACGCGCGGAACGGACTGTGTTTGCTTCGCCTATGCCATCTTGGCAAGAATGGGCTGAATCATGCATGGGATCTGCGGCGGTGACAGCGGCCACCTTCGTGCGCGTGGCCTGGGATCTGTACGGAGCCTCTGGTGTGGTCACAGTAGGATGGCTGACCCAGACGTGGAGCCCGCCGTGGCCTCAGTGCACAGTGGCCAACGTGAAACGCGTGGGTTTAGCTATGTGTGAAGCATGCTGAGACAACTGGGGCGACCGTGGAACGCGTGGTCCGGGCTCTATGTGGAGGCTGCTTAGGTCACAGCGAGAGTCGTCTCCCGCCTTTGCACATGAAGCCTACGTTGGCAACATCATGCCAATCTTCCTGGCTCGCAACTTATGCATCACAAGCCAGTCGCCAAGCTCAGCCAGGACGTCCAGGTGGACGGTAAACCTCCAAGCTGGCCTGGCTCGAGGGCCGTCAGCACGTGTGCATGGATGACGCAGGGACTTGTAACAACAAAGGTGAGAACGGTGAGCCTGACTTGCTGTGTTAGCAACATCGCCGGCGCGTCTCACTTAGAGTGCACAGCACAGATGTGGGCTTGGTCAAGTTTTCCAAAGCCACACCAAGATCACGTTTTAATAAGATAGTATCATCCATCATCGTCGCCATAAATAAAGAAAATAATAGCTATTCGCTCCAGAGTTTAATTTCATAGCTAAGACGACTGAACCATACAGACAAACAGTGACCCCGTTCGGAATATTACGCAACGTACGGGGTCGCGTGCAGCGCCTGCTGAGACAAGGGCCCAATGACGTCACGCTGACGTTGAGTGGATGGAGCGCAAAAATCGCCGGACAGTCCTGCCGCCCTCCCTTCCCCCCCCCCCCCCCCTTATAAGGTCTTGTTTCTTGCAATTTGACGACCGGACTAAACAAGCGCTCGGGTACGGGTCACAGAATGATTTCCGAACGACGCGGTATAGGAACACCAAATGTTGCATAGCTGTAGGCAATTAAAAAGCAACCTATTTCGTATAAAACATTTATTTGTACCTTGTAAGGTCACTGATCTATGGCAGATCAAAATCGAGCCATGGATTCAGCGAAAACAATTCCCAGGGAATTGTTCAATCTGATGGAAAAAGGGGAGTTTTAGACGAGGCCTTACATCTCTGTGATAGTTTCCTAGGCAACAAATCACTTGAATTAACAAATTCAACTGACCTAGGGTCAGGTGTGAAGATCAAACCAAGGTCAAAACAAACCTGCTTCATTACTCTAGAGCTTGTGTGAGGTAGTTTCTGGTGCGTATGCTGAATGTATTGTGAAAAACCGCACCATGCATCTTAAATGGATTGCTTAAAGGTCAGAATAGGTCACTGACCTAAAATGACTTAGGCAAACATTTTGCTCTTACCACCAAACTGTACAGCGTAATCCTTGGCGCTTATGCAGACGCAGAAATCATAGCAGTCTTGCATGCTTTTGGTCACCATGAACTTCGAAAGGTTATACAAGGTCACTGACCCTAGATAAGCACCAGTGACATTTCATTGAAGAACAGGTGTCTAAGTTTCCAGTGGTCGCATGCGAGGGTCTGGGGGCACATTGGACGCCAATCTGAAGTTTGGTCTTGTTTGGTCCTATTTGACCCGAAGGTTGTGAACTAGGAAACTGGAAAAGGAACCTGGGAATTGGGTGTCTCTGGGTCTCTCTGTTCCTGAGATCTCAGCGAGAGCTCAAATTAACTTCTTCTACCCGAGCGAAGGGCATTCAAGCAACCATGGGGAAGCGCGTTGGCTTGGTTATCCCTGATCGTTATACACATTGGTTGTAGCTAACTGTAACATCTTATCATGTATTCATCGCTTGTATGTTTTATATATGTATCATTGAAAATAGAACATGGAATTCCGAAACGTCAGGTCATTTAACAAATGTCAACCATCGGAGAATTCCTTTTTCCTCAATGATGAACAGGAAAACCATGAAAAGAAAACTAGAGCAAGTGCAGAAAAGCACGTAAAATGCACTCACGCCAAGGTAGATAAAAACGCTTCCATATATATATATATATATATATATATATATATATATATATCGATAGATAGGAGGTCGCCTGTGCCACCTAGCTTTTCGCGGTGTCACCTGGCTTTTGTGTTCCTGCATGAATAAAGCACGGAAAGAATAGAGTTTAATTCCCATTTTGTTGATGCTCTTGCGCCGCTGTAGCATCTTAAAGTACTGAGTGCCAGGTACCAGTCAAAACGAGATCTTGAAACCACGAAATTTCCAAACCTCAGAAGTAGACAAACCTAATTTCTAAGGCGGATGTCTATGCTTTGCGCAGTAATTCTACTCCTGCGCCTGCCCTACTCCCCCCCCCCCCACCCGCCCCTCACGTGCCGGTGCATCCCGGGCGGCGGCCGGTTACGTCACGCCGTTTCCGGCGCGTTCGTCCGTTTGTCACGCGCCACGCGTCCGCCGACGGCCGGCCATCATCGCCTTGTCTCGTTGGCATGCACGCCTGCGTGACGGACGGGCGCCGCACCGCCGCCGCCGCCGCCGCTGGCGCTGATTCCCAGGAAGGGGCCGCGCCGGTGTCGGCACCCCGGCCGTGCTGCAGTGCGGCGGGCTGCGTTTGACGCATGCGATCACGAGAGAGGAGCCATTGTCGGGGGGAGGGCGCGATGACAGGATTTTTTACCGGCGACACCGGGAGAAGTAGAACACAGGGAAATGTTAAGACACCAGCAGGAAATAATCCAATGTAAGATGTCTTACTGGGAGCTCGGATGAATACCATGATATCGAAGCTGATCGCATCAACGCCCGTGATATCAGTTTCCCAGCTCACTGACGAAAACATTGGGGAAGATTGAGTAGTGTAATGATGTTTTGTCTCCAGACGCTCTATCAGTTTTTGCTATTCAGAGATCGGAGCACAGATTAATCAAGCATTTTTTTCTACCACATCTGATAATGTCTGCCGTCGGCACGCGGACGTCAGATGATTGAGCCACCTTGTTGAGCTAAAGAAAGGTCGAAATCCACTGATAATTGGATTTTTGGTTTGGATTGGTTAGTTTTCTCAGTCTTTTATCCCAACTTCAACGTGGTTTCCGCGCTTGTAATTTTATAAACACAGCTTTAAACGTCGTTTTTTATATCTAACAAGTCAGCAGTGCTGCTTGGCCCGAAGGTTCATGCGTGCGCTGTTGGGAACAGGCTGTACGCTGTTGGCAACCCTGGATACGCACATATTAATGACCCTCAATCGTGCACACGCATTTTCGCTGGGTATGAGATGCCTGCAGACTGTATAAAAATTTGCTTTGGTGACAGTATAACAAAAATATCTACGAAAAATGTTGGCTGCCCGTTTTAGGCTTGGGTGCACATTCCCATATTTAGCTCTAAGGTTTTGGGAACCAAGTAAAAAACCGTTCATTAATCAAGCCATATCAAGCGCGCGCTTCTCTGTCCCCGCGTGCGCCTAGGACCAGCCCGGTCTGGAGGTCTTACCCAATTAACTCATGAGCGATGTGTGCTTTGAATAAATGCCTTCTCATGAAGTCACTAATGAGTTTATTTTGTGTTATGAAACACCGATCCGTTCGTGTAGTTTGGAAATGGGCTGGTTGAAACACGCACATAGCTAAATGTTGAAATTGGTCTTGTTGCGGCTCTTATATTCCTTGTGCAATTTTTATACGTTTTGAAAAGTACAATATGTTTATGGTAGCAGAATATATCCTTTGAAAACTGGTTCATAAAATAGAATGCTTAAGAGCAAAAAGCTTTCACCACCGTAGACATAGCAGTGAAGACACCACTGCAGAAAGCCTCACGGGCGTGCGTCATCCGAATTTTTTGTCTCCAAAAGCGTGCTTTTTCCGTATATGACAACATATTAGGACACGTGATTCTTAAGACCTTGGAAGAAGTCAGGAAAGTCAAAATTAAGATAACTTAAGTGCCTAACGTCATGCCTGTCTCCCATCCCGCACACGGTATCTTTCCTGTGGCAGGAAAGCGTTTCAATCCTATGATATCAGTGACTAAAGCAGCTGTGCGACGCCCCCCAAGGCGTGGAGTCTCGGGGTCGTATACTTCACTGTACTACGAGCAGCCATGCAAGGGATCTACGCAGAGCTTTCCAATCAATCCGCAGGAATCTCCCCTGTGCCACAGCTCTAGTAGCCATGGAACATTTCCAAATCCCACCCTTATTCAGCGGAGTAATCAATGTCGGATGGAAATTCATTTAGAGCCCGGCTGAACCACTCGGAGGGTCGTAACTCAGGGCCGCGTCGCTATCCAGGCACGCGCAGTTCTCGTCCGCCCGGCCGGAAATGAAATATAACCGACATCGAACAACACTATGGCCGCGCGATGGGCTCCAGGTCGCCCCACACGGCCACACCACGCGCGCGGGTCCGTAATGACACTCCGGCGCCCCACACGGCCACACCACGCGCGCGGGTTTGCAATGACACTCCGACTGAACGACTCGTTGGTCACCATCAGACTGACCAGACATTCCCCACGATCCTAGTGTGCAGCTGGTCAAAACCGGAAGTCATCTGGCTGGTCAGTGGCCGTTAACGTTGCGATTTGCACACATCATGGCCGGGACTACCCAGTTTGTATGGATATTCACAGGTAAGGCGTACATACCTGTACCCACACTGTGGTTTGTACCCGCATGGTCATACCCGTACCCGTCCTGCACCCACATGGTCATACCCTTACCCACCCGCTAACTGGAATAAAGGGTGAAGAACACACATACCGATATACCGAGTGAGGTCTACCGCTTGTGCTCACGTTCTCGCTTTAAATGAAGTGTTCCACATTTAAATAAGGTTATGAACTGAAAATAGCCATGTTGAGCCCCCTTCGCTGTTGTTCAAAATGCTGCCCTTTTTAAGACCTAGGCCCCTCTAGTTGCTGAGCTAAGCGCCTGCGAAAATGTAGAAGGGTATATCGGGGCGAGAATTTCAAATCACCTTGACATTCACGACGTCATAATATATTTAGAGCTGCATTTTTTTTCAAAGTTGTGATTTGCGTTTTATTTCAATATTCTTTTGCAGCTGGAATTTTCTGCAGAGCTGGCAGCACTTCTTACTCATATTTTTAACCGGTCGTTGCATGAAGGATGCGCGCCATCGGTGTGGAAGAGAGCTATTGTCACCCCTGTGCCAAGGAAAAGATTGCTGAAGTCGCAGGGAAGCCCGCGACCCCGAAGCCTCATAACGACTTTTAGCAAGGCTTTGAAGAAAATTATTGCTGCACAAATTCTGGCGGCCATAAAACCAAGCATACACAAGCGCCAATGCGGAAATATGAAAGGTGCATCGACCTGACACCATCTAATTAGGTTGTTGCATAATTTGCTGACGGAGTTAGACGAGCCAGTTATGTACTGTACCAGTACCACTGTACTAGTACATTATGTACCAGTTCTGCTGTTATGTACGAATTTCAGAAGGAATTCGGCCTAACTGATAGCACAACGGTTATCCAGAACATGCTTGCCGTGAGACTCTGCTCCGAGTATGCAGTGTCTGTGTTCACTCTCGCAGGAGCGGCAGCCGCGGATCAAGATGCTGGATGAAACCTTGAGTGAGTGGAAAACAATGGCATGCGACACTTCACAAGGCACCCTAGTCGACCCGGTTGTTTTCTTGGCTGTGGTTAACGGTGCCGCTGCTGACAATGAGAACTGAATGAGTGCGCAGTGTGCAACCATGAGTATGCATATCATCTTATTATACACCAGGTGTGTCGAACTGACCAAGTAACTCAGCACTGCAAACTGCAACAGCACACTTACAAGATGGATGATTGGGCAACAGCAAACAAGATGCCATTAAATTATATAAAAACACCGATAAGTGTCAAGTCAAACATTTTTCACAGCCAAGAAATCATTAGCACCACCAAACATCATGATTCATGAAAAAAGTCCGCCAATTGCCACAAAAACTAAGCTCTTAGGTGTAGCAATATCAAATGGCATGTAATGGCCACCACATGTGGATAAGATTGTGACCAAAGGATCGGAAGCTCCATATAATATATAGCTCTGCATTATATGGTATATATATATATATATATATACCATATATATATATATATATATATATATATCCGTGTGTACATATAGATATATAAGGAACAGGGAGCACCATCTTCAGAGCAGGTCTCTCTCTCCCGCTCTCTCTCCCTCTCTCCCTCTCTTTCTCTCCCTTCCTTTCTCTCTCCCCCTCCCCCCCCCCCTCTCTCTCTCTCTCTCTCTCTGTCTTTCTCTCTCACAATAACATCATTCAATGCCTGCCATTCCATAAGCCATGAGACGATCAATGCCAATAAAGATATAATTGTCGAGGAGTTGTTGCGCGGGGCACGATGATGTCATCAAACCCTGACGCATTGAGGAGCATATGTACTAGACTGCGAATTGTGCTGTCTATATTCGTTCCACATTAAAGATGCATCAATGGTTACAAGTTAGCTTGTCTCATCATGTTTGATGCTTCTGTATCTTCAAATATGAAACGTTCCCTTCCATACTACATCAGGTTCGTGAATACAGCTTAGAAAAACGGAAAGCTCCAAAAGGTGCGAGACAAAAAGGTATATATGAGACACTCGTTTGCAGATGACGAGCTGTGTTAACAAACAGTTGATTGCCACCACACCATCAAGTGATTTGCACGGCCCTATTGCAGCGTGGGCTGGTGGTCTTGGTTTAACACGCGCTCGGGTGGGGGTCACATTGACCCTCCAAGAGTGTTTCCGGAATGGTTTCCGAACGGCGCGCAGTGAAGTAAATTTAAAGGGAATCGTTCAATTTGAGGAAATACGGGAGTGTTAGACGAAGTCATAAAGCTCTGAGACACTTTCTTAGACAATACAACAATTGAATGAACGAATTTATTGACCTAAGGTCAGATATGAAGGTCAGACCAGAGTCGAAACCATTCTGCTTTATTACTCTAGGGGTTGTTTGGGGTAGTTTCTGGTGCTCATTTAGAATTCATTGATAATTTGAACCGCATGAGACATCTTCCATGGACTTCTTATAGGGCAGAAAAGATCACTGACCTAAAATGACCCAGGTTAACATTCCGTGGTGCGACAAATACCGACTTTTAAATGACAGTTTTTGTAACGGCGCGACAACACAAATCCTAAAATGTCAAAAAAACATCGGAATCTTTACCCACTTGCAATCTTTGTCCGAGTCTGAACACACAAACGTCGTATTATGACATGGTCTAATCAGCATTACTTAGGTTAAATGCCTTTAGAAAAAGTTCTCTAGTCGTGATGGACACCGATGCCCACTAGCAAGATTCTTGTTATCCTTATGCTTTGCATGGTTCTTCAAAACCTTCTGGCTTAGCCGCCTGTGTTGTGGGTAACCTTCAGCACAATAACGTGTGTTGGGCATTATGGTGTCCCGTGATGTTTGGATGTACTGCAACTTCATACTCGGCAGCTTACTTAAGCCTTACACCTTTAAGTCGGCAGCCTTATGGTTTCAAAAGATGCCGCATAATGGCCCCCCCATTTTTGGTTTCGATCTAACAGTTACGTAGCAACCGGAAACTTAACGGCATTTGCAGACTAGGTTAACATATAAGTGACCTTACGAGATAAGATAATATTGCCTACCAATACTATATGACCCAGAATGAACATGATGCCAATAGTGACATATTCACGCCCCTTGTGTACGTACAGTTCGGGAAAATTTGCCGCATTTCCCTCTTCCAGTTTTTCATTATTTTGCTTATTTGCATCAGGAGGGGGGGGGGGGGAGGAATCTACCAAGATGTATTGCCAAGCGTTAAAGGAATATGTGTAATGTAGACAACAGCTATGTGATCTTGGGTACCTGTATATGTACAATGCCCTGCTTTTGGCCAAATAAAAAATTGTACATGTCGCGTAAGCCCAGTTAGCATTAAACAAATCATTTGGATGGCTTATAAATTTCACCTAATTTGACCTCAGAAAATCTCCAGGCCAGCCTAAAATGGTATTTTTGCATCTGGAGTACTTTTGCTCCACAGCTGCACCAAATGTAATAAACTTAGTCAAAAAGACGTTGTGAAAAAGTAGCATTCTTGTAAGCTACTGGTAGACCAATTTTGAAGGGTGATTTGACCTGACCTGACCCATGTGGAGAACAGGATCTGGTTTGAATGGACTTCGAAAGGATCAACGCTTAATTCCTTGCCCTCAGTATACATATCGACGTGTCAATATAAAAGTTGAATACATTTATTGGAACGACCGTTTTTGACCTTTTGTGATCTGTAATGGTCTCAAATTTGACCTAAGGTCAAAAATGTGGAATGCATTCTTCATGATTTAACGAGGCATTCTAGACGGTGTGTTTGTTGTTCTCACACGTCGCCTGAAAGTTGGTGATCCCAGGGGAAGTAAACTTTCCCTGGTCGGGAGCGCTTTTTTCAGACTCCGGCTGCGCGTGGGCAACATGCTAATTTTAATGATTCTGCTGACCTGAGACTTAATTGTGAATCCCACCACCAAATTACACAGCCAGCACCAAGCAACAACCGCCATTCGCCAACTAGTGTACTGAGCCTACAGTGTCACGGTGCAGTAGCACGTCAAACAGACAGGTGTAGCTGTCCACTGGAGCTCGTAGGTCATAAATAATCAACAAGGTCACTAATATTTCAGTAGCTGGTACGCATACTTACATCGTTGACCACAGATGGCATTGCACAATGAAAACACGCTAAGAGGTGAATGATCAAGGAACTGAGGATACCCATACTAGCCACATCCTAGATAGATGGTAACATTTTCATATTCCCTAAATGGCATACGCATGTCTAAGGTCGTAATGCAAGAATCAGGCAGCTTAAAAGCAACTAGAGATTCTGCAGCATGGGGCACCAGCATAAGGGGCCGTCCATAAATTACTTTATTCATGACGGAAAGGGGCTGACAGAGCGAAACGGAAGGGTAGCAAGGGATTGGGCAAGTTTTCGATAGAGTAACGTTACCATTGGTGTTCTTGCGAATGACGCTAAAACCTTTAAAAAGACATAAAACCTGATATCATTGGCTTGCTCTCGTGACAAGGAGCACCCAAGTTACTTGTGTCGGATCACGAGCTGAATTAAGAGCCATGCAGATATTACTCTTTATGACGTTACGATTAACGCAGCGTGACCAGGGGAGTAAGTTTCATCAAGCGTAAGCATTACGTAACCAGAGGAACAAGGGTCATATATATTGTCAACAATGCGTAACGTAATTTATGGACGGCCCCTGAATAAAACCTAAATAATTAGACACCAAAGCCTAGTTCTGCTTGCTTAATACCCACATCCTTATGCCTTTTATTATTCCTTGCATACATACCATCTGAGCATAAAGAAAGCATTACCAATGGGCAGCTGTGTGGTCCTGTATGACGCTGGACTGCTTGCAATGTGGAGAAAATCTGCCCCCAGCACTGAATCCTGGCATAACCCTCAACCACACCGATATCGCGCCCTTTACCCACGCCTCCCACACGCTGATACATCATAGCCGCCCATGACGCGTGCGCTTTGTCTGAAACGCGACACGATCGCATTAAAGACATGCTTCCGCCATCATGTTACAAGTCCCTTTTAAACTGTAGGAAAGCCTGCGCTCAGCATGATGTACAGGCGTTGTGAGATATTTGAAGGCATATTAAGTATAAATAGATTCATATGCGCTGAAATTCATTTCTATATTTTCACCCTGATTATAAATTGCGAGTACTGATATTGAAGGGAGTGTGTCTAGTGTTTTGGATTTTCCGTATACACGCCAACGTGGAGTTTTGCAACTATCTATGGTTCATTTTGGTGATATAATGTGCGCTTGGGTTTTGCAACAGTTTTTATTCATGTATATTTATCGATCACATCGATGGCTGTGTGTGAACAAATACAATGCTAAAAATGAGCCACTCAGCAGGCAGGAAAGGACGAATGTGCCGGGTCACGTGGCAAGTAACTGCGCACTGGTGACAAGACCATTATCTTAGTCGTTACGATCTCGTGCGTGCAGGGAGAGCGCTGGCAACATAGAGCCGTACGCACTCGAAGATCCCTCTCGTAATTCGAGACGGAAAAAATACGATAGCCTGAACATGTCTGATGCGCCAGGACATCGCGGCTACAAGTTCAGCACGAGGACTTGTTATCTCGAACGCTGAATTTGATGCACGTACATTTGGAATTCGGTCATTAATCTCAGGGTATAGGAATCTTAGCCGCCTGAAGCTGCTGCCAAAATAACGTAGAACAAATACAGTTTGCTAGAGCCTAGTGCAGTCGATTGACACGACACAATACTTGCGCCACATCTCAGTATAAAGAAGGCCAACATGAATGAATCGCTGTGCGTATCAACTGACCGACCTTACCATACGTCCAACCACGTACACCCGCAGCCCTTAGCTAAATGTAAACACAAAAAAAGATCAACATTGGCCGCCGCCATCACTGCGTTCGCAGGCTGCTGTTAGCGCTTACAAACGACTTCCTCGAAAAGCCATTGGCTAGAGCTAATGATACCTTCTCGATGATGTCGATGTGCTTAGAAGTGAACACTGCCCGGGGCTGCCCAATAATTTGGTTCTCCCATACAAACCAAAGAAAATTTGGGCCCTTTGGCATTGTCAATGGGGGTAGTGTCATTGATAGAAGCCAATGACACTTAAAATATCAACTCGAGATCCCCACCATCCCACAGCCATAGCAAAAAATCCGAATTTAAATGGACGCACTAATATAATAACATCTCATGATGGACTGATACTTTACCCAGCAAATCGGGCAAATGCATTTTGCTCGCTCTTTTGCCGCGTCCCTCCTTGCCGTAGTTTTCATTTACCACTGATCTTAGCACCATGGCACATGCGTCGTGGTCATCGTTAAGTGCTGCGATGGCAAGATGAATATAAAAACTTTGAGTTTGACCTGTGTGATTTAACCCGCGTCGGGCAAGGGGAAGAACTTGGCTTCCCCACTACGGTTTTCCGAGCGCAGGTAAAAAACGAATGCTTGCGGCGACATAATATGTTTAGTACCTATATATATTTTGTTTAGAAATATTTGTGCACATTTCAAGTTTTGATCTAACAAGATCAGCGACCTAGGTCAGGTCAAAGGAGTCAACCTCTAAAGAACTTTGACCACACATGATATTTTCCTGGGTCGTTTGTTGTTGTTTAAACTTGGTACAGTAATAACACATGATAGTACCTACAATTTGGATTTTTAGACTTCTCAGAAAATGCGAGGTCATTGACTTGAAGTTAGGTCAATTTTTGCTATTAGTTCGTAAATAATGAAAGTTTGTGCGTATTTGTGTGCAGTTTTGATGTTGTATATAAGGGTAAAGGTACTAAATGATATGCACAACCATCATATGACCACAGATAACATGACCTTGGCCCAGGTCATGATCAGTTTCTACGGCTATCTTCTGCAGAGCACATGCTGAGCTTAAAATAGGCAGTTTTATTAAGCAATATTGGACACAGAATTCGGATATACCATTGAGGCATTTCTAGATAAAATCATGAGGCATAATGAGGTCATGCAAGGTCATGTGAGGTAATCTAAGATCAATGACCTATGTTTCCAATAGCGGAGAGGCTAGATGAAAGAGTACAACGCGTGTAACCACCTCCTTGCCATGTTTGTGAAGCTGACGTCTAACATCTTATTTTATGTACCAACGGTCCTGTTCTCAGTTTGTTACAAATGTATTGCCAAGCATCGAAGGGACTATGTATAGTGTAGCGAGCAGCTATACGATCTTCAGTACCTGTAGATGTCAAATACACTATTTCTGACCACGAAAAATATGGTACTGATGACATACACGTGGTTAGCACTAGAAAATTATGATTTGAATTGGCTATAAATTTGACCTAAGCTGACCTTAAATGACCCCTAGGTCACCCCGAAATGGCAATTTGGGTCTGGAATACTGTTCCCTTTAGGTACACCTGTTTTCCTACAGCTACACCAAACAAAATAAACTCAGTCAAAAGCACATTGGGAGGCAAAGCATCATTTTTGTACGCTCCTGATAGATCAGTTTTGAACGGTGACCTGATCTGGCCTGACCCGTAGGGAAACAAGAGTATTTGGGACGAGCTCCCCACAGTCTCAACGCCCATTTCCGTGCCCTCGATATGCGTCCTGACGCGTTAACATAGCTTTTAACCGCGTGCATCAAAGCAACCGTTTTTTACCTCTCGTGGCATCTGGTGACCTCACATTTGACTAAGGTCAAAAAATTGGGGTGCATTCTTCATAACTTGCCGAGACCTTCAAAGCGGTGTCTTTATTTTTGTCATGCGGAGTCAGTAAGTTGGAGGTCCCAGGGAGAAAGTCAACTCCACTCCCCCGGCTGGACGCGTCTGTGTCAGACCCTCTGCCAGGCGCGGGTTAAACCACTTTATTCCATTGCACTTGTTTTCTGTTCGTTTCTGTTTTTTGTTCTTCAATGGTCAGTGTGAATATCACTGACCGCATTGCGTTAGGTGACGATAAAAAACCCATTGTCTTGTGGCTGGATTTACTCTCACGCGTCCGGCCATGTTATGCAATGACAGCATCGCATTGATTTGCTAGCAGCGGTGCTGTGTACAGTCTCAGCAACGGTTCTAAGGTGTCGTGCGTGTTTTTTATAGTAGACTCAAAGATATGAAATAATTACCCTTATAGGTGCTTGCTAGCTTCATATTCTAGCTCTTATTTCGCGGATCATGCATTATACAATTGGCCTGACAATGCATCTTGATAGCTGTACAGATTAATGAACCGCTTTCAGCTGTGTGTTTAACATGCCATAATTTGAATAGCATAGACATTTTTACTTAGGCTGAGTCTATCGCTGGTACAAACATTGCTGGCTTTAGAGTTCTGAAAGGCTTGACTGTGGTAAGATGCACATGTGAAAAAAATCAGAACTTGCACAAACACAGGGCTTTTCCCAAAATGTCGTACCTGATCCGTGGACATTTCCGTTCACTATGGTTTCCTGGTCCACAAAGTTCTCTATATCCCATCCCGCCATTTCGCGCGCCCGTCGACCCAGTCGGCACGAGGCATCCTTCTGCGGTATGCTGCGCACCGGAAAACTTCCCTAGCCGACAGCCGGCCTTCTGGCCGTGGGGACACCTGCACTTAGGAGCAGAAACGGCAGCTGTCTGTCTGGCAACTAGTCTGGCAACTCGCAGCCTCTTTGGCAAACTAAGTGAGCAGAGCGCGGAAAAAATCCAGGATTTTGTTTGATCGGAACAGAACATGTGAATCCCCTATACTATTGCGCATTTTGTTATCACGATTATGGGGAGCTCAAACGTATATATGCAGGCTCTTTTACATTGTCGGCGTGCGCTGGATGTGATCACGGGTTAGCAAAAACATGCAATATCGAGAGGAGTGTCACCATTCACGCCGCAAGGTTTTCACAAAGCCGACTCCAATTCTGCTGCCGACCATCCTTCTGTGTCTGTCTCTGGAGTGCGGTGGATGCGTGTCGTACGCGGCATAAGCCTGTGCATATCCGCTGCTATTTTCGCTTTATGGAAGCTTTGCTTCCGGTAATATGAATATGGGTATTGCTTTTACTTGATCCGCACTTCCACATCAGGGCTAAATTAACACAGCACATCAAAGAAAGCTGAAAAGGTGCGTTGTATTATGATATGCTCGGGGGTGCAGCCAAAGCTTTGGTAAGGGGGCCACAGGGTTGACAAGGGACCCTCTGATAGTAAAAGGCCCCCGCAAAAATCGCCGTATATGACCAGCTTGTTACAAGTATATATAAATATATAGACATGCATGTACATATATCTATATATTGGAATATTTTGGCATTATTTCCTTTATGCATGATCAATTAAAAATGACTGCTGACTCGACATTGACAGCCTTTGTTGTGTATCGTTCTAGTTTTCGGGCTTTTGACCTAGCATTATTGTATAGATTACAGATGGTTCGCACAAAATCCCTCATATATTCGTCGCTCTTTACAATTTTACGTTTCGAGGTCCTATCTCATCGTTGGAGAAGACTGAATGGCACAAGAAATAATTTTTGAATTTTTTAAGGATGAAAATTGCGCTCTTCTACTGGAAAACGTTTTTTGGTACGGAGAATACAAACGAAGCATAGCAAATTGAAGCAAGAATCCTATTTTTACTTTTGATGCATATGAAATACACTCATAATGGAAACACTACAAAGGCACAAACATGCTGCCACGATCACAGCAATAGTCCTCACCGCCCACCACCTGATAGCTCGAGGGTTGCACAAGAATTTGTTTGTCTGCTTAGTGCTGGAGAGAGTTTGTTATTGAATAAACTTTCCGAAATTTGAAGGCGTCTTCCGCCATTGCACGTCCGTAGAATATCAGTGTTGTCTGTCAGTTGTCGTGTCAATGTCCTGTCGTGTTCGTGTCGCATGTGGTCCAGAGGTGCCCCTTCACGTAAGTGGTCGTTAGGCGTCGTGAGAGTGTCGTGGTCACACCAATGTAGTGTATGGAACGAAGTTTGCAGCCTTCGATGTTGCATTTGAATTGATACACTACACCGGTGCATTTTAGTTTGTCAGGTTTTGTCTGGGCTGTTTCTCCGAAGAAAGTCAGAGATTGTATTATTGCAGTGATGAATGACAATGTCTATTTTGTGGTCGCTCTTGCCTTTTATATGTCGAGAGACGATTTCCCGTAAAGTTTTTTCGTCTTGTCTGTAGGTAAATGTCTTTCATTTCGATCATACAGTTTGGCGGTCGGTTGGTTGTCTTGTTTTGGATTGGTGTCAAAATGTCTTGGCATGTGTCGTTGTATTTCGTTTTCAGTCAGAATTTGAAAACCGTTTATCACCAAGATCTGTGTGATTCTTACCAATTCCGAATGCAGTTCTGTCCAATCAGAGCAGTGCTTAAATGTACGTCTAATGAATAATCTGATGACGCTAATTTTGTAGCGTCGAGAACACTCACTGTCACTATTTAAGCACAGTCCGTTGTTAGTCTGCTTTCGGTACACAGCCGTTTTAAATCACTTGTCCTTGTCCATCAACAGTCACGTCAAGAAAGGGCACTGTGTTTTGCATTCTTAGTTCTTTCGTGAATGTTAAACCAGACTGCTCCTCAAAGGTGTTTTTGAGGCGTTCTAGTTGGTCGATGTCTCTAACTTCCACAAAGATATCCTCTACATAGCGGCAGCAAATGTCAGGTCTTATATCATCATTTTGTGGCGTGTCGACTTCTACATGTCTGACAAAGAAATTAGCGAATAAAGTGCCCAGGGATAAGCCCATCGCAACACTTTCAATTCGGCGATGTATTCGTCCATCAGCCCCGTGGACATCCATTGTCGGAATGTACATGATACCTTTGTGGAAGTCATGGACATTGATCAACTAGAACGTCTCAAAAAACACATTGTAGAGCAGTCTGGTTTAAAATGCACGAAAGAACTAAGTGTGCAAATCAAAATACTTTTTCTTGGCGTGACTGTTGGTGGGCAAGGACAGCGCTTTAAAACGACTGTACACCGAGGGCGGACTAACCACGGACTGTGCTTAAATGCTGATAGTGAGTATCCTCGACGCTACAAAATTAGCTTCATCAGGCCATCCATTAGACCTGCATTTAAGCACTGCTCTGATTGGACAGGACTGCATTCAGACAGAATCAGACGGGTGTTGGTGATAAACGGTTTCTCAAATTCTGACGTTGAAACGAAATACGACATGTGACAAGACACTTTGACAGCAGACCAAGACCCAAACTCAAAACTCAAACCGCAAACTAAAACCCAAAACTTATTTATTGTGCCATTCAGTTTTCCCGACGATGAGATAGGATCTTGAAACGTAAGAATGTACAGAACGACGAATATGTGAGTGGTTTTGAGTGAACCATTTTTAATCTAAACGATAATGCTAAGTCAAAAGCCTAAGAACTAGAACGATAGATAAAACGGCTCAAATGCTAAGTTTGCTGTCATATTCAATGGAATATGCCTATATGTATATATACTGACACATGCTAACCTTATAGCTGAAATATAGGCCAAACGCTACCCCAAGATCAATTCTGCCTTACGGTTATAATGAACAAACTGGCGAAATCACACGGTAAATGACTGCATGAAATAAGTCTCCGGTGCTTTTCCTTCAACAGTCGTCCAGTGAACTCTTTTTAAACAGAGAGAACTCAGAAACTTTGTCAGAATTTTTATCAGAGTTGTGCAGAAGTAACAAGGATTCCGCGAATTTCATATTAAAGATCAAAATGGGTCAACAAGTTGACTGTTTGTCCTATCGTTGTAGGCCATGTTTGTCTGGATATCTTTAACATTCAGCCAGCACTAATAGGTGGTACAAAGTATGTACCGTAGTTTTAAGCATGCGCGCTCGCATATCTCAGAAACAAAAAAAAAGCTCGGCACCAGGCGTTGCAGTCTCCTTAGCCCACTCCGCGTCCGTTCCGTGGTTCATATTAGGCCGTGGTCAACAGAAGGATGAAAAAAGTGACCCATCTGAAATAAATAGCTTTGAGCGCTTTTGGACACCATCTTGTATATTTAGAGATATTTCAAGCGCATATATCAATTATGCTGTTTTAGATTGATGGCAATAACGTATTGGTTTTTACAGCACCGCGTGGTGCTGGATTCTGGTGAGCAAACCAGTGGAATGGGAAAAGTAAAGGTAAAATTCCTGTTTGTCGTGCTGTTGTAGCTGTTAATCGGCCCAAAGGACACCCTCAAAGATGTAACAATTTGCCTGGTGTAATACTTGAACTGTACGAATTGATTTTGAGACATTCAGAAGCATTATTTTTCGATGGTCATTGTTGCGCGCTCGGCGCCGGCCCCCGGGCGTTACTTACAGTGGCCAACGCCTTTCGGTTTTACGAAAAACGCGATCCAAGGCATTGCTATCCTTGCTCCCCGAGATTACACCCTTGTCATTGGGGCTTTACCACGCACTTAGCTGCCGGGGATGTGTGGCGCCGTCAGCCTCTCACCTTGGCGGGAAGGGCGGGCACCGCGGCGAATTGAGCCCGTGCCTGTGGTTTCCTAGACGCACAGCGGTTAGCGTAGGAGCGTTAACCACTACGCTAGCGGCACCCGGCGCACAGGCTCAAAAATTGTGATGGCATTTGCTTCGCTAATCGATTATGCAAAATAATGAACGTTCTCAGGGAAGCATGGGATGTGCCCGTGCGTTTTGAACTAATTTCGACGCACTCCATTCAGCGCTAAGCAAAGCCCTTATTTTCGGTACGGCGAGCCCCTTGAATACAACACTACGGGGCACATTGCTGTTACCAGTGAAGAGCTGAAGGGCCAGTCTGTCCTACCGCGGTGTGTTTTCCGGCCGTTATTCCGGCGACGCGGGGCGGTATCCTCTGGCGATGCGGAGGCCCTTAGAGGAATGCATCACATCACACTGGCCCGCTCCCTGACGCGGGAGGCCTTCTGACACGCGCAGTTGACGCCGGATCGGCGCATGGACCGTCATTAACGCAACATCCTTGCCCACCACAGGTGGTCAAATAATAGGCACATAGACTCCAGTTGGGCTTAACGGGTCCATCCTGGAAAAAGGCTGGAGGACCCACCGTTCGGTACTAGAGGCCCTGACTGGCGCACGACTCCTCTATTACCTCAGCGGGAGCACTCATCATGACTTATTGTTTCCTTCAATTGTCCAAGGGCCCGACCAACTCAAGAGACTCTCCGCCATTCAGGCTCCCGTCCCCAACCCTGCTGAACAAATCTTGCCCTGACTAATTCGAAGTCCCTTGTTGACACAACATGCCCTCTTGGGCACTGTGGGCTGCTGCAACGATACAAGAGCCCCGACCAATGCAAATCGCAGGCCTGGCCCTGTCCTTGTTTGGGACATGGGCACACAGAGCTCAGACCAACACGAAGCTGACTGTTCGTCGTTTGTGATCTCTGGCCGAATAGAGGAATACTGTCTCAAGGGCCCCTATGGGTGCATACGGTCACCTTATTGCCATTTGAGATCGCGGCCCTATGGGCAGGAGTCCTTAATGTGACCAACAGCAGGCCCTTCAGAAACTTCAGCGATCCCATCGGGCCCTTGATCATTGGTCTCGAGAGACCCTTTGGGCTCTCTTCGGTTCCCCTCAAACACCGCTCCGACTCAGGGCCACTTGCCGCCACATGACCCCTGTTCGGCATTGTGGCCTCTAACCGACACAGGAGCCCCTCACTGTGTCAGGGACCCCGAGCGTTGCAAATCGAGCACATTTCTGTTTGGGAAATGGGTCTCAAGGGCTCAGAGGGACATAAATCCAACTGTTCGGTGTTCGTGGTGTGGTCGTGGTCTGACCGACCTTTGACACTCCCATTGTCCCAGGGGTTCCTGAAACGGTACAGGAAGACCTCTGACTGATAGTTCAGGTCACGACCCTACGGGCCGCGATTCTTTATGTGACCTACAGCCAGTCCTTAGGGCCCATACGCCCTCCAACCGGTTCTTTGATTGTCGGGTCCGGTGGGCCTCTCGGGGCCCTCTTCGGGCCCCATGAAACACTTCCCTTGGTCGGCTCGGGGCCCTTGCCAGCACAGGGCCCTCTGTCAGGCGATGTGGCCCTTGACAGATACAAGACTTCCAGCCAGTGTAAATTACTGGCCTCGGCTTCATAGCTGATTGGGAAGTGAGTCCTCAGGCCCATACCGACACGGAGCGGACTATGTGGTACGATGGTGCTTAACCGATATATATATATATATATATATATATATATATATATCCATATTGACTGATTGGTCCGCGGCCGGCGCAAATGGCCCTCTGACTGTTATTTGAGGGCCCGTTGTCGCAGGTCTGATCCCCTGAATAAGACTCCGACCAGCCCTTTACGCCATTAGACCCCCCAATCGGGCCCCTGATTGTCGGACCGAGCCGCGTGGACACTCTAGGCTCTTCGGACCTCCTCGAATACTGCCCCTGGCCGACTCGGGCCCCTGCTAAGGGCTGTGGGGTCCCAAACAATGAAAATCGCTGGCTCCGACTCTGTCCCTATTTGAGAAATGAGCCCTTAGGCCTATGCCGGCTGTGCGTTACTGGTGGCGTCTCACCGAAATATAGGCCCTTATCGACTCGGTGGGTTCAGCGCGCAGTGCCCTCTGGCTGACATTTGAGTGTCCGGCCCTGCGAGCTGGGACCCCTGAATGAGACCTCCAGCTAGCTTTTCGGCTCTTCCAAGACCTCCAATCGGCCCCTAATCGTAGGGCCCGGAACCTAAGGGGACACATGCTCCCTGTGCTCCCCCCCCCCCCCCCCCCCCGGCTGCGCTACTGCACATGTTGTGAGGAGCCACAGCGACAGTTGACACCACGCCCAAGATAATTATATTAAACTGCACAAGTTCTGCGTTTAGTAAATATGCTCCTCAATTGTCCATGTCTGATTACGTCATCGTGCCTTGCACAGCATTGGGAGCAAATCAACGGCCGTTTTTTTCTGGAAATTGTGCTCACGAACGCCAGCTATGAACGACTCGACTATCATATTTTGTATTGGCCTTGATCGCCGCATGTCCAATGGAAATGCAGGATTTGAACGAAGTTATTATGGCGTCATAGATGCCTGGGTGGTCTTAAATAGCCTCCCCGAAATGGCCTGTACATCTTCGCGGGCGTGTAGCTCAGAACTAGAGAGATTCAGATCTTAAATGGCCAGGGCTGTGAACTGCACCGAATGGTATTCAGTGTGGGTATTTCAGTTCAAAACCCCATACAAATGTGGAACACTCCCTTTAAAGGGAGTATACAGCCTACTTTTACGCTTCTTTTATAGTGACATCAGAGGCATGCGACTTCATCAGTAACACCAGCTTTCTCGAAATCCTTCTGAATAGCTCAGAATTTCGATTTTAAGTAGCCTCTGCTGCACGAGAAACCTCACTCGACTCCCTGCTCACTACCACAGAATAATACATTTCATTTGTCTTGCTTCTTTCCAGCGTGTGTCCTGCAATATTTACAACATATTACATTTATCAAAATGTATGTGTAATAAGCGATACCAGAGCTTGAAACCCTCTGTTGGAAAAAAGTTATGCGAACATGAAGATGTTATCCCGCGAAGTCAACGAAACGCTATACCATGGCTTTGATTTCGCCTGTACGGCGTTGCAGTGGCTCAGCACACTTTGGTTTTGGAAGACGGAGTATCATATGGTCTATAGTGACGCACTGGTCCAAACTTCATCCAATGCGCTTTTTGGTAACTGGCCCTTGTCACCCACTGTGCCAATCACAAACGTTTTAACAGCTGACAGCGGCCTTCGGCAGATTCTGCCGATTATGCTGTCGCCAAGACGGACGGTGATTGCCATGACGACGGTGTTTGCAACAACTGCAAGGAAGAAGCCTAGTGCTGTTACAAAACGTCGATAGTTGTTTAAGCGAGCACAACTCACGTCAGGGTCCTTGTATGGAGCGCCAGCGACTGCACTAGCCATACAGGGCTCAGAGGCGATGTGCGCCACCGGGATACGAACCCGGATTCCCACGCAGGAGTCTTACGCCCTAACCACTCGGCCATTTCGTCCCCTTATGATGACAGCGTAATTCAACCAAAAATAATTGAAACTGATATCCTCATTTCTGGATGGTGCTGCGGTGGCGCTACGCGGTGCTGTGATTAGACTGACTGGTTCTGACGTTTCAATAGAGTGTGTTTTTGAAATATTCCAAAGGTGAGACACTCCTTTTCAGACAGCAGAGAAGTTAACGACCATAATACAGCAACGTTAGGACATTACTGTTGCGTGCAGATACTTGATTCAATTCATACATCAACATAGAAAGAAGAAGATAAAAGTGTTACATAATTTTACATCGTAAGGTTACCAGATTATCACAGCAGTTCTGCGGATAAAGCTGCTTGCGTGCCAGTCTTTTAAATTGTGGGTAGTCGGGGCAGTCGGGGTAGTCCCTTCTCGTAGCCCCAGTAAGTATGGTCCCAGCAGTGACAACTAAGGCTCCCAGTGATAAGATAACAGTCAAAGTTATTGTCACATGGGAATCCCCAAGGAAATTATTGTACCCTGCACAAAACCGGTGATATGACCTGCCATCTTTTTTATGTCCTGAATGCATTTGCTCCCGTAAGATGGACACGCATATTGCTTTTGCTTGATTTGCAATGAAGCAATATGGGACAAGTGTGTTATATTGGCAGCTTAGAGCCCTATACAAGCACGATGGAGCCCACACAGTCGCATTAGCGCACACGATCGATATTTCCGTATAAATCGACCTTCCAGGGAGTCCTGATTAAAGGACGTCATCACTCGTATATCTTACAAGAAAAATTCGATGTTAAGAGACGTTGTTTGTGGATGTGAGTGGCAATGCCCGGTCAACAACGCTGTGTGTACCAATGCTTTCATGCTAGCTAGCATAGTTTCGTCAGCACCTTCAGGTACATTAAAGGCCGAATATTCGCGACATGAGTACTCACAATCCTGAAGAGCCGATTGCTGAAGACTGTTGTCACTCATGACAAATACAATACATAATAATAAATACAATATATAATACAAATACATACATTCAAATACATAAACAAACACAAACACACACACACAAACATTCAAACACACACACACACACACACACACACACACACACACACACACACACACACACACACACACACACACACACACACACACACACACACACACACACACACACACACACACACACACACACACACACACACACGCGCGCGCACACACCACACACACACACACACACACACACACACACACACACACACACACACGTATATATATATATATATATATACCTTATTTTCACTCTAACCGTTGCGTTATCGCTGGCGCGTTTGCAGCCGATTAGCGCGCGACAGACGCCATTCTTCGCAGCTCTTCTAAGCGTTAATGTCACGGAGACGACAGTCTAGGTCTGGAAATGGGTCATTATGCTGCAAGTTCCACATGAAAATTCGCACTCATCCGCATTATCATGCGTCAAACTGGGAGGCATGATTCCTGTTTGATTCAACGGACTGTGTTGCGAACCAGTGCTGCCGCAGGGTTCGGAAAAGGAGAGTGTAATAGCCCTACATCGCTCGCAGCAAATCCCGCCGCACGATGCTAACCATATGGGAGAGGTTTGCTCGTGCTACACCACGGTCTGATGTGGTCTGATGTGATCTGATGTGGACCAAAGTGTAACAGAAGCCTTCCTTTCGTCACACATTCAGAAAGGTTAGGGTTTTGGAGGTCTACCACCAACGGTTCCGAAGTAATTAGCGACAAACGACTGAGTCCTCCCTTTTTTACACCATGCACTTGACATGTGCCTTCTGAGTTCAGATGGGGACTTTCCCGTTGTCTGGAGTGATTTCTTCACGCCCATTTGGACATCACCCGCCTTTTTGTTGGTAAAACCCCGGTATAAGGTCGTGCACTAGACCAGATACGTGGCTTTGCAGGCAGCTGCCCTTAATACGTTGTATCTCCAGTTACATGGTGGCTCTTCCCCAAACATTTCGCGCCCAACAAGAATTGTTGTTATTTTGGTACAATCATACTATTACTTGTCTTGGCGCTGAGGTTGGCATTCAGAATGATCAAGAGCCATGCAGCAACTTTACTCTTAACTGAGAATGCAGCTGCATCCCCATACAGCTCAGACGCTTACCGCTAGGCCATGGCGCTGCACGCAAAGAATGGAACAAAAAATAGCATATGCGCCCAGAACTATTTTGGGTATGTTTCAGTCCTGTTCAGAGCCAAGGCTGAAGGCGCTCCAAAGTTTTACATCGTGACATTGATTTCTAGTTGCGATGCATTAAGTAGAGTATGTCTCTCTACCCGTATTTTGATCAGTATAAACGACTGGTAATCCCCCAGAAAAGTGCAAGGTGGACCGCCTTTGAGGTCGGTGGAAAAAATACTGAACTTGGTAAAATGCATGTTATACCAAACGCACCCGTGGCAGAAATATTGGATGTGCATCACTCATAACGATTTCATGCTTCTCTATAGTGCACGCTTTTCGTTCCTACTGTGCTGGGCACCGTGGCGTGACGTGATCCATCCACCTCTACAGCACTCCGAGCTCACTGGAATGACATAACCCGTTTGTGTTCAGTAAAAAGCTTTTCAAAAATTCCCCAAAAAGGGAATCTGAATCATCCACCACTTTAATACAACGCTCTATGATAAATGCTATTCACCTATGCAATATTCATGCATTTAGATTCAAGTGCACGACCGGTAATGGGCAAACAACACGCTATAACCGTTATTAAACATGCACTCATTTTAATACCGAAACCAACCTTAGTTCATCGCTGGTTTAGGCCCGTTGCATACCATATACATCCGGCGATGGCAATCTACAGCCTACAGCCACAATACCGATCGTGGGTTATTGTACGTTTGATGACATGCAAGCTTATTTATGTCAAATATTGGTTTCAGTGCTGTGAAAAGCATTACGCCCACGCATGCCTCCGAAAAAACCGCCATTTGACTCCACAAGCTTGCCGCCAGTCACGCGCCCAGCCTAGAAGACTGGCAACATTTTCTCAGGGTCTGCTGAGTCGGTAGCTAGAAGGTCCTAGACGTCCGCCCTCAAGCTGCACCGATCTGGTGATGAGGCAGGAACAACCGGAGGAGAGGAATTGGTCTTCCACGAGAGCATCACCCGAGCACAGGAATCGGCTTTCCACGAGAACATCACCAGAGCAGAGGAATCGGCGTTCCACGAGAACATCACCGGAGCAGAGGAATCGGCGTTCCACGAGAAAATCACCGGAGGAGGGGAATCGGCGTTCCACGAGAACATTACCAGAGCAGAGTAATCGGCTTTCCACGAGAATATAAGGTTTAAACGGTGTAGTCACTGTGATTTCATCGCCGCAGCTGTGGGGATTGTACGTTCACCAATCGGTACAGAATCCAACAATTTTGCTTGACTAGGTCAGTGTTTTTCGGCCTTCACATAACATTTATAGGCGATGTGACGACTGAGAGAGACAAGCAGTACGGTAATACTGCGACCACCCTACGCCAGCCCAACCATTGAGACTTACTCCCCAGGGATCTCCGCCATCAGTGACTGGGCACATAGTCGAGGTATGCGTTTTTGCATGCGGAAGTGTTGGTCGAGACGGCGGCGGTGCCGGCTCTACACCAGTGACCACGGAAAAACCCGGCCGTGAGAAGGGATGAGAGAGTCGGTGGCTAGCCATGCAGTTGGATAAAGGGTTGGAAGTTTTATGATTCAGTCATACGTTGTTCATACGTTGATTCAGTCTGATGCACCAAGTTTGAGCGACAGCTCGTGGATCCGTTTTCCTTCTCCAAGGAAATTCATGTCCTCGCGCTATGCAGGCCGCGTAGCGCTCACAGACTTAAACAATGGAATGACCTAAAGCCGCCCTGCATGAGAGATAAGGGTTTCAACTTCGTGGGAAGCCATTTCCAGTACTGCTAGCGCTCTTCAACTGAGGAACTGCGGGCAAACACCGACCCCTGTCGAGCATAGCTAGAACTAACAGTTTGACTTGTGGTCGCCATTGCACCGCTCTCAGCGACATCTGTCCGAACTGCTTCTGTCACGAGAGCGGGTGACGTTACTGAGCAGAAGCATCTATACTCCATGCTGTCTCTAATGCTCAACCGATCGATAAATCATATTCCTTGAGTCCTTGAAGACAAATGTTGCAACAAAGCTCGCCGCGCATTGAAGAGGATCAGCCTTTATTCTTGGGACGCTTTCGTGAAATAAAGCGAAGACGAAATGCGTGTATGCGCCTTTCCACCGCAGGTAACCTGGGTAGCAGATACGAACATCGACGTAGTTTTATTCCGAGTGTTCGCTGCCTGCGCAGTGATCATTCATTAGAGAGAGAACCTGAGAGCCCTAATGACCTGAATTATAAGTGAGTAAGATCGATAATCATTTGGACGTGCTCGAAAGGCTGAACTTGCAACTGAATATCCGTCCCCGGATTCGTAGGTGAGTCCGATTTTCAGCTAGTCTCTCCCAGAAAACGAGCCGCCAAATGTCACACTTATTGTTATGACATCATGAGCTTGTATAGCATCATGCCTTTGTAAAATTCATCAATCTACCAGAAGGGAAGAAAACGGTATCAGCAGAAAACGCAGCATTGAATGTCAGGGACATTCCAAATTTTTGCTACCCTTCTCCCGCATGATCCCCAAATGAAACCCAAACCACACCTACGTGAGTTAGCTGCTCAGCTGTCCTCCAAACAGCAAAATAAAGCGCTCCAATCCGTGAGAGCTCGCCGCATGTGGTGCCCTTCGTTAATCAACCCAGCTGAGTGCCATGCCAGGTTTTCCGAAGCTACAACTTGGTGGCAGTTGGGTGCTGAGGTGCGCCGGGCGCCCTGAGGCGGCTGTCGCTGCTCCACGGTGTCGGTCACAGCACCATTTCGACACATGCCGGCGAAGACCTAACGCTGACTGGCACTCGGCCAAAATTGCATCCCATTTCGCTCTCCCATAGCGATGGAATGGCTGGAGCTCGCTGAAACTGTTCTGCCAGACGGCGGGGCGGGCCTGGCTGCGCCGCTCAACGGCCGACAGTAGCACTTGGGTGCGGCACGGGAGCACTTAAAGTGGACCTGGCGTGGATATGAGATAACTGGCAGCTTTTTGTGTCGCTGGGGCTTATCCGCACAAACAACTTTGCTACCGATAACCAGGCAAAAGGCTTGCTTTGCCCACTCTGTGCTTTGCTTGCTTGCTTTGTCTCACCTCTGTTCAGGGGGGGAGGGGGGCAGATCATGGTGGACAGGGGAGTTCAGAATAGACAGGGGTCAAGGCAACAAGAGAGATGAAAAATGTTATTTTGGAGGCTTGGCTTTTGGTAAATCAGAACTACCTTCTACCTTTGGACTTTTCGAGAAACGGATAATTGGTTCATTTATATAACAAACTCCCTCACTGCGTGAATTTTGAAAATCCTCGATGACACGGCGACGTCATGCACATATTTCTAAGTTCGTGCCCAGCACAAAATATGTACTCAATTCGGCAATGTAAGGGTAGCATGTTTCATGAATCTAATTCTTAAGATTCAGTCCAGCCCTTCCCATTTTTAAAAAAAATATAATCCAACCACCATTTACTCTTCTCGCAAATTTCAAATCCCATGCGAGCTGATCCAGGGAAGCAAAAGACCATTTCGTAAGAAATCATCATCATCATCCTATATCTCACATGTTGGTCTGAAATGGCCAATGAAGCACGCTTAGGCATTGTACATTCTTAAAGTCACATTCTTAGGTAACCTTCACCACTTTGTTCCAATTAATTTGTGCCAATCGACTTTCTAATGCTGCTTAGTTCTTGATATCATGAGTTCCTGAGTTGTTAACGGCGGGAACCTTTGTCAGTTCATTTGCACGTGCTCACAAGAGTCAATAGTTCACAACGATTGCGCCCATTTGTAGCTTGAGTGTTTGATCCATGCTAAGCGGGCTCGGCAGGGGTGCCGCGACAGGCGTGGGGGGGGGGGCAGCCAAGATGACCCCATTCTCTTCCGAGATCTTGAAAATTACCGCCCGAATTTTAAAAAACCAAGCGTCATTTGTCTTCCCGCGACAAAACTTGCATTCCTAAAAGGAAAACGTCGAAGCATTTTCTGATAGGGATCAAGCAAGGAGAGACTAACAACAAAAACGTAATGATTTTGCATTGATCCACCATGCTTGTTTTGTTTACCAACCGATATCGACGCACCCAACGCGGATTAATAGCTATTTAGTTAGACGGTCGGGCGTAATGGTGACATGGTGCCTTATCCAAGCCCGTATTTACAAAGACCATAATTAATTTGCGACCTGAATGCGCGCTGCAACGCATGACGGTGCCTTTTCAAGCCCACTGCAGGCCATGTTCATTAATTCCCATCCTGGCAGCACCTTGACGCTATGGGCCTACGGGGAAAAACGCGGAGAGCGTTCGAACATGGACAGCAACTATTTAATTACCTTTGTATTATTGCGTGTGAGTATCACTTTTTGAAACAATAAGCAGCGATCAGAAATGGTGACAAGCCCAAATTGCATACCTTTTATAACTTAGGCAATCATCTGCGTTTCAATATCCATGGGTCACCAGTTAATGCGAAGCATAAGATGCAGTGCATTCTTGCGCACTACTCAGGCCCCATCCAAGCGTGCAAACAGAGCATAAACGGCGACAGCATTCGTATGATCTTTACATCAAAACGGCAACGTTTGGTGTCATACATGCCGACCAGCCTAAGGCTATATCCAAAGTCATGACTGTCGATAATGGATCTTTCAGCTCAGTGTCTAAATTAGCGGCATCTCACCAAAACCTTGAGCCCATGAGCACACGTTGAAGACTGGTCTTAGTTTTCTAGGAGACTATCGCGATGCTCTGCATCGTCGTCGCATTGCGGCGGAGCATTCGTAATTTTCCCAGGCGTTTATTGACGTTCACTTCTGCTGCGTTTCACAGTGAGGCTGTGCTCACAGATGTGTGATGTCGATTCGATGCTGGTAGGACGGCCGTGCCTTAAAAACAAGGTTGGGAACAAAAATAGAAGGTAAAGAGCTGTCTGCCAAACGTTATAACATACGCGTTGTACACAGGGTCATCAGGAAGACTGACGTCAGTGGTGAGAGCGGCAGTGAGATCGGGAGCAGCCAGTCCCGACCTCGAGGAAGGCCGTTAAGGCAGTTCTAAGGCTCATAAAGTTCATCAGCGTAAAGCATCTCGAGGCATGCACCGTCAGTCGCGATGCTCGTTTTGAACATTAGCTGAGGTGATCTTTAGTAATGGAATGGTGCGTGCTGCCTGGCGAGTCTCACTCTATGACATGCATTTGCCGCGGTTTGTTTGTTAATCTAACGGATTGCGGGAGTTGACATTACTGTTTGGAAAGAGACGTGTTTCGTACGAAACAGGACCAACTTTTGCTTGATAAGCTGCAGAAAACACATTTTGCGCAGACACCGTGAGAAGAACAAATACATAAAATACGAATCATCCTGTTTCTAGGTTTCTAACGATCTACTGTGCCCTGATACGGTTGGACAAATTTGTATACGGGCTGGAAGTGTGAGTCGAAAGTAATCACAAGCCCCTCACTTTTACCCAGGCCAAGCCACTCGATGGCACATCTCTTTGGCTCCAGCGCATGGTGTTCCTCTGGCAGCGGTACACGTTCACCACCGCCTATGCGCCGGGGTCGTACGTCACAGGTGCGCCCAGTGGGGCAACCCTGTCCACGGCACGTCCGCATTAGCGATACAGTCGGAGTCGGAGGACTAATCAGCGGTAGTGCCCCGGGCCATCAGCGGTAGTGCCTCGGACCATCACCGGTAGTGTTTCAGACCATCACCGGTAGTGTTTCAGACCATCAGCGGTAGTGCCTCAGGCCATCAGCGATAGTGCCCCGGGACATCAGCGGTAGTGCCCCGGGCCATCAGCGGTAGTGCCCCGGGCCATCAGCGATAGTGCCCCGGGCCATCAGCGGTAGTGCCTCGGGCCGCCAGCGATAGTGTCTCGGACCCTCATCGGTAGCGCCTCGGACCCACACCGGTAGTGCCTCGGACCATCACCGGCAGTGTTTCAGACCATCAGCGGTAGTGTTTCGGACCATCAGCGGTAGTGTTTCGGACCATCAGCGGCAGTACCTCGGACCATCAGCGGTAGTGTTTCGGACCACCAGCGATAGTGCCCCGGGCCATCAGCGGTAGTGCCCCGGGCCATCAGCGGTAGTGCCTCGGACCATCACCAGTAGTGTTTCGGGCCATCAGCGGTAGTGTTTCAGACCATCAGCGGTAGTACCTCGGGCTATCAGCGTGACAAAATGCCTCAGCTACAGCTACTCACATTGATCTCGATTTCTTACTACAGTTGCACAGAAATGCTTCTGCTTTGCAGGGACGTCAACCACGCACAAAGAGGCGGTCCTGGGCGCGTGGTGTGGGCGGCTTTCCGTCCAGCTCAGGCCTGCTAACCGCCTGCATCGCCTGGCTCTGCCACCCGTGTAAAAGGTCGAATCGGGCCTCTTTGAACTGAATCTCGGTCCGTGAGTGTGTATCTGATTCTGGCAGATACTTTACCGGTTTTGTTGAAGTGGGTCGCCTTTCCCAAGGCGATCCTCGCTGCGGTCAACATCAAACGGCAAAGTTCGTTCAATACGGTGCCGTAGACGTCACCAATAACAACTGCACCGGTGCTAGCGGCGAGCTTCCAGCGTGGCTGCGCAACACGGCCCGTTGAGTCCAGCGCATTCCCAGCAAAGTGGGCAGGCTAGCAGTGCAACCCGCGCTGTCCAACAAAACGGTGGTGGCCTCAGCGCGTGGTGGGGTCAGGGAGAGCGCGTGATGGCCTCTGGGAGAACGCGCGATGGCCTTTGGGATAACGCGTGGTGGTCTGGGAAAACGTGTGATGGTCTCTGGGAGAACGCGTGATGACCTCTGGGAAAACGCGTGGTGGCCTCTGGGAGAACGCGTGGTGGACTCTGGGAGAGCATGCCGTCGGCTCTAGGAGAATGCGTGGTGGTGTCTGCGAGAACGCGTGGTGGCCTCTGGAAGAACGCGTGGTGACCTCTGCGAGAACGCGTGGTGGACTCTGGGAGAGCATGTCGTCGGCTCTAGGAGAATGCGTGGTGGTGTCTGCGAGAACGCGTGGTGACCTCTGGGAGAACGCGTGGTGGCCTCTGCGAGAACGCGTGATGGCCTCTGCGAGAACGCGTGGTGACCTCTGGGAGAACGCGTGATGGCCTCTGGGAGAACGCGTGATGGCCTCTGCGAGAACGCGTGGTGGCCTCTGCGAGAACGCGTGATGGGCTTGACTGACGTGACGGATCACCTCCATTGCGGCATCCTGTGCACGCGAGCCACATATCACGGCAGGCCGGTCGTGCTGTACTTGTCTACCTTCACTTGTCTACCCGTGGCGAGGAGGAACATAATACCTAGTCTTCCCAACCACGCTAGGCATGCTTGATAGCCATGAGCTAAATTAATAGCGGGACGTATCGGAAGTCGGGGATTATCAGGGGAAAGGGAAGGGATCAATTTGGTGTACCTGTGCAGGAGATGTGCAACAACGTCACGCTTTCGAACTAGAAAGCCCACTTTGTTTGGCGTGTAAATGTCACCTTTTCTGTCAGATTGGATCAGATATAGGCAAAACATTTTGCTAAGATTAATTTTTTGGAAAAAAATAAATAAAACCGTAAACGTTCCGCCAAACTCTAAATCCGTTTTTAGTTCAGCATGAAAACGTGTCCTGAACCCCTTCAGACACGCAAAAAGCAATATAATGTTCGCCTGGGCTACGGGGGTCAAGCTCGTTGGGATGGTTCACATTGAGTCGCTGCAGTTATATGCTGAGGAGAGACCAAATCGCTTCATGTTGGTTTGACGGGTGCGATTTTATCATTTTGAATATCGCTATGCGGCTGAGCATTTCGAGCACGCGTGGAGGCGGCGTGCTCACCCCAGAGATCAAGTCAAGCCCGGAGCTAAGACTGTGCCAAGTTGCACACGTGGAGAATACAGATCAAGTTATGTCTGTCAAGTTAAGTCGGCTGACGTCAGGGACCATGAAAACGGACTCAGCAACGACCTGTTGATGACTTAATTGAAATTCAACGACCTAAAATATTCCGAAATATTAGGCCGAACGTTGGCCTGTTTGCTGGTTACAACGGAACGGAAAAGTTTCAGATGGCATAACAAAATGGTGTGCTCTTGCAATCACAACTTTGCGTTGCGTGCTCACATTAACATGAAAGTGGTTTTGAGTTAATGACCTGTAATATACCTGTAGGCACCAGCTAAACGACGTTGTAGTGTTAAACGACAAATTTATTGAGGAAATTCAATATTTAGAGCTTTGCTCATCCTCAAGGGGAGTGTGATTAGCCCAGTGTAATGAAGCATGAGGTCAAGTAACCTGGATCGACTCAAGATAGCGTCATGCCGCGTGCTGGCATTGGGAGTTGTTGTGCTTCGTAGAAATCCAAAGCGACGAAAAGCCTCCTGATTTGGTCGTAATAACGTTTGTGGTGCCATTGTGTTGCAGCTGAGCACGACGGTGTCAAGTAAACTGTGCCACCGAGCCTTTTTGCTGCTCACAGCCTCGGTGAAAGCCTCAGGCTGGCCGTAATATTTGCATGTAAGCTACACCAGAAAAACCACAAGCATTAAAAATGTCCACCTTCCAATCCCCAACAATCTTCGGAAAATAAAGATACCTACGTAACACCAGCAGGGAGACCTCAGGGTATAATAAACATTAATGCCTACCGCAGCGCTATGATCTTTAACAAGAAATGGTGTTTGCCAAATGACATCAATTTCCGCGCATCATATCATATCCTATGGAGGAAATGGAAGACAAGACCCGCCCTGCCAAGAGCGTAATTTATACGCCCTCCGTCGCTGTCAGTGTCACGCGCTCGTATCAGTCGCCGGCTGCTCATTATTCTTGCGGAGGCGTAATCGCTCGCCTACCTGGAAGACGCCTGGCAAGTTAAGCATGCGCTTCAGCTGAGCGTCATGAGAGAATTAAGCACCAACAGCAGCCAACAGCCTAAGTAATGAGAGAGAAGCCGTAAGTGGCTGACATTTTCAGCCAGATTCAATCTCCGCTTTCGAGGCATGTGCGGACTGCGGACACTGCATTAATTCTGTGAGGACCGGAACACGGCGGACTTTTATAGCAGCAAAACAAGGAGGGGCGAGCAGCAGGGATCCGACAGATGTCGCCTAGTGCAGCACACTGTCAACTAGCCTTTGTTCGCTTATGCTCTCTGCATATGCGAGCAAAGAGGATTTGTGAGATGTGATGTATTGAGGATTGCAATTTTTCCGCCATTGGTCGACCTGCCATCTAAAGCGGCCGATAGAAACCAACTTGTTTCGTAAATGGTAGCATCAGATTTAGTCTTGCTGTCGCGAATTTCAATTACTCTTTTGTTAGGACAAAACTTATATCTAGTGTTTTTCACCTATGCCATAATAGAAGAGTGCAGTGATGGTCGACAATTTTCAACCAGGGTACAGTGGCGAAAAA
Source organism: Pollicipes pollicipes (assembly GCF_011947565.3). NCBI lineage: Eukaryota > Metazoa > Arthropoda > Thecostraca > Pollicipedomorpha > Pollicipedidae > Pollicipes > Pollicipes pollicipes. The sequence continues at coordinate 7,719,599 of NW_023597034.1, read as the reverse complement.
GCGAACCATGAACAACCTAACGCTTAACTCCGCTTAGCGACATAGTAATTGGGCTATAGTCTTTGACTTCGTTGACTTCAGTTCGTGAAATTGAGAGTATCTTTTGGTCGTGAGTGTTGTGACCAAATCGCGGATGTTCCCTATGCTTTAAGGCATACTCTGCCTGCTGCAGTAAATGCAAAGGAAGATGAAGCCTTTGAGACAAGGAAGGGAGAGGGGGAGGGTTAGGGTAAAGAGGACAGCCACCCTCACATGTCGATAGTTAAAATAAATCCTACTCCGCTGCATGAAAATATATCAGGTAAAAAGCGCTTGTCCTCAATCTCCTCAGAAGACCACACCTGCTGGCAAATACGGCAGCATACGCGCTGAAGGCCATTTCAAATGTTACGTTTTAGTTATTATCTTGTCATGAGCCGTTTCGATACATTCTTCGACACGAGGCAATCCAGCGCTAACGGTGTGTGGCGCGCCTCCAGTCCCGGCCGCCTTCCGCGCCGCGCCGCCCGGCCAGCGCCTCAGGGCACGGTCGGAGCGCGGCCCGTGACGTCAACAGGCCGCTCAGGGCCCGGCGGCCGGCGCCGGGGGCGGCGCGGATCGACTCTGCCGACCGAACGTCGCCGCCGACTGGTGCCCGCTAACGATCTGCACAAAACTGCGTGTGATCAAGAAAAACCCTGCCGGCATTTCACCCTCCGCTGCAATGCGCAATTTAACAGTAACAAGAGGTTATGCTCGCGAGACGAGACGATTGCTGATGAATCGCGCCGTTGTTATATCGGAATAGCAATGTAGGTCGGCGCATAGGAAATTATGCTCTCCAAGCCTGCAAAATGATCGCCCGTTTCGCAGTACTTGTGTTTCACCCCGTCAGACAAGTGGGTAGGCAGGACTTGTCGCTGTCACAAATGCTCAAGCATCTTTTTCTTGAATGACTTGTATGTACTAATTCTTGCCCTGCGACTAATCGTGCAAACACAGGTGTGCACACAAAGCACATAAAGCCTTCATGCACGACAAGAATTTAAAGCATCTCGAAATACAATTCACGTGAATCATGTGCTCAAACGACGTTGGGATCAAGCTTCCCGTTAAACATATGTATATTCCTGCATTGACGTTGAACCATCCGTTAAGATGATTCGAACCATAGAGTAATCCACCCCCTCCCCCAGGTTGATAGCCACAGACGACATTAATGGCATTACCTGGGGTGCAGACACAACCAGTTACCCCTAAAACCAGGGGGTTCGCGTAGTCAGTCTTGAACCATCTTCTGGTGGTTTCGGTCAGGTATTGTGGGGGCCTCAGCATGCATAGGTAGCGAGGAACCCGGAAGGACATACAAACCTACACTGGGACTGATGGCGAAATAGCGACCCCCGTCGAGCAGCAGTCCCCTCCCTCGTCGGCAACGTGCCGGGTCTCGAGTGGAGCTCCGACCCAAATGCGCTGCGCCTGCCGCTCACCGTGTGCAAATTGGCCCTCTGAGCAGTCCACTTCGGATGCCAAAGGCGCGGCGATTATTTACGACACTTGGAAATCTCATGAATAGCAAGTCGTAAAGTGCAAAAGTTCAGATAGAAGCGCGACTGACGTTCAACTTGAAGGCGAAAACGGAAAAGAAGATGGATACAAACTGCCGAATTTCCGCGATGAAGACGAGGCTCAGTGGCAGCACTGAATCTGGTCATCACTCCCATCAGGGCCGTTCGTTCGCTCCGCTCCCTGGTCCTCGCCTTCCTAATGCTATATACGGACCCGAAGAAGGGTGAAACCCGAAAGTTCGTCATCTATTTGTATCAATCTTGTTTCCTCTTGTCTTGATCAAGCTAGAAATCACCCACGTTTACGTAAACACTTGCCGCATATGTAGCTATAACTTGCAGACCTATTCACAGGGAGCCCACGCATACAAGGATACGACAAGTCAGTTCTCAGCAGATAATCACTGGAATAGGCTGCCATCCTGATCAATTTGCACAATGAGGATGAGATTACGTGGGACAGGGATCTGGGCAGAGCCGACCTCCACCGAAATGATACTTCGACAAGAGTCTTGACCTGGGACATACACACTTTCATATTCCGTTCATTAAGTTTAGCTCGCTTCTGTCATGTCTCCTGCACTCCACCCACTATGCTGCTATGCATGCAAAGCGCGTAACTTTTTTATCGCTCTTATCCTTACACGCATCAAACACGTCCTCCCTCTTCCGAGAGTGTTTTTTGGCGTTGGTCGGCGTTTTTTAACTCTGAGAGCTGGTTCGGGCTCCAAGTGGCGTAAAGTGAAGTCCCTGAGGAGCTCTTCGGCTTGCCAGGCCGTGTTTCAGAGCGACGCCGTCGGGGAAACGGCGAGACGAAGGTCGACGGAACGCCCACTTCACGCTATATGGACGGGCTGCTGGAACAGCGAGGTGCCCGAGTGAAGTCACCTAGAAGTGAGAGATCCTTCATTAAATGGCCTTCGTCGGTTATTATCCAAATAATGTTTAAGTTGCATAGATGGTAGGGACGGAAGTGCGTGTGCTGAACGTTAAGTTGTGGACCATGCTCCGATCCTGAGTTCTCCCACGCTCAACTACTTTTAGTCCCGCAGAAACGCTGGCAGCTGTCCAGTGCGTGGCCAGGTCCGGATTTCAGCTTCGTACGTTTCTAGGAGGCTCAAGCTTCTGACCTCCAGTCTCGCGGTTGGCAGTCGACGTTTACACCACTTAACCAGCGACGGGGGCCTGGTTAAGTAGTAAGGCCTTCCCTCGTGGTCAATGAAGCTCCTGAGGTCGAATTTCGAACCGAGGGAATACCCTCAGTGCTTAGCTGGTGTCTGCCTTTCGCCCTCAGCCGGAACCGCTTCGCACAATACCGCCTCAGAGATCAGCCCCTGGTCACGCCCATCGATCACCATCAGGCGGGACTTGGTGCGGAGGCCTGAACTGCTGCACTTCATGTGATAGAAACCAGGGAGGTGGGCAGATGCATATATATATATATATATATATATATATATATATATATATACACATATATGTATATACATATATATATAAATATATGTGTGAGTGTATATATATATATATATATATATATATATATATATATGTATATTTATATATATATATGCATTACATAAGAAGTGATTGATATTCCACGGCACACAAACCGCTAAAATATCATCAGCTGCACTGAAAAGATCTACAGAGTTTCATTACATGTGGAAATCGGGTGCGATATGTCTCTTGTGACCAAGGGCCTGCCAGACGTTTAAGAGCGTTCACACGCTAAAGACTCCCGTGGGACACTTCATCACGTGCCGTCTTTATCTTAAATGTTTGGGCTTTCTGTGACCTTCTTGCAACTCCAAGATCTTGAGTTGAATGCGTCTGTGTAGGGCACTGCTATCACCATGGGAAAACTGATCCTTGCTAGAAAAGAGCCCGTGCATCCTTCGCAAGTTTTAATGAGTAGAAGCTTATCATTTGAACAATGAGATGCTAATGAACGGCAGCAAGAGTGCGCCTGGATTCTACATAAATGCACACACAAATGTAAATGTATTTTTGTCGAATTGTATCAATTCATATTTTAGTGCTTGATGAACGACGACACGTGTGCCCCCCTCGGGCGGAAGCTGTGAAGAGCAGCAACAATGGTAGGGGTGAAAAAAGCTTCTGATTTACCGGGTATGATCGTTGACAAAAAACCGACACTTCTTCCAATCAATTGGTGACAAAGATACGAAAATGAAAACAAATTCCAACAGATAAGACCGTGCTACAACAGACTATCCCAGCTCGACGAAACTCAAAAGCTTAGTATTGGTCAGTTGTTCAGTGCATTAGCGAGGAACATTATTCACATAGATAAGACTGTACTAATAGCCTTATTCCTCGGAGAAATACCAGGAGAATGGATATATAGTTAGGATGATATTTCGGCAACATGCCTTCATCAAAACAATAGACTTACTTTATTAGCAGACTCTTTGACTTAGTGTTGGTCTGCACTCGCTAACACTTGCAGCGTGAGCACATGTCGATACGTTAACGTTTCGTTGTATGAGCAAGCTGAGCCATAAAACGCTGCCAAACATAGTAGCTTTAATCAGGGTAGTCTCTTACTGGTGACAGAAGCATATTACAAACTATGTCATATCAGTGCTGACGTCACAGATCAGCGGTGACACGGTAATTTTCCAATGGCCCTCAGATCAGTGTTGACAGATTTCTCAGCCAAGATGCATTTTATATGCCAAACAGTAAAGAATGCCAAATCACTAGGCTTATTACTAGTCGTATGAAACGTGGCTGGCCGCAGCATCTTGCGACGAACGTGATCAGTTTGCTACGCAGCGTTTTAAGGTGTCGTGCAATTTGAGACAGATGGCTTAATGTAGCGAACGCCACGCGGTAATACGTTGGGTTTAGTGCAAGGCTGTGGGCTACTGTTGGTTGTGTTCATGTCGCGAGAAGCCGACTGGCTAGAAGAACGTAGCTAATCGTCAGTTATTTTATGTAATAGGGTTAAAAGCGCTGCCGATCTAGGCTTGTTGTTTGTGGATACATGAGCTGTAGCTTCAGAGGTAAACGGAGGTCGTTGGGGTGGCACTCGTCAAGGATTCACCCGGGGCTTCCTGCTACTGGGAGAAACAGTGGCTTTGGGGTAAGAGGCCTAGAGCATCGCTGGTGCAGGCCTCTCACATTGCCCGTTGCACCTCAGACTTAGCGTACTGATCAGTGGACGGACATGAAATAAAGCGCTTTTAGTTGTCATCATATTGCATATAAAGTTAAATGAATGTGGTAGATATGTTAAAAATGTCGCTTGCATCTGTTGATACGATTATTGTGTAGATTTTACTCCAAATAGTTGGATCATGTAAGGAAGTACGAGTTCTGCACCGGCAATGATTATGCTAAGATAAGGAAGGTCGCCAACGCTTTCAGCTGATTGTACGATGACGTCGCGAAAACAAAAATGATATTGTTTCACGTGCTTGTAGAACCATGCTATCGGTAAGTGTAGGGCCACAGGGATGCTGTTTTGCGAAATGTATATGGGGAAGGGGAAGGGAGAAGGGTACGGGACAAAATGGCTGACCCTGTCTTCGTATCGCACTTAAAAAAGTTTTCTCCTCAGATGTGACACAGTTTTTCACGGCTGACGGCAGGGATGTAGCTTCTCAAAGTAGGTTTTTGGGAGCTGGACCCCAAATAATGATAGCTGAAAAGCAATGGATAAAAATGACAACTGTAAACAGGAAACTGCATGCCTGGTTAGGAGGCACAATCCCGCCTCCCCCACCCCCACCCCCGGCCCAACTGAATAGGAAACTACACGCATTTAGGCTGGTTATGCTAAGTATGCCTTCACCTGATAATTCTGTAAGGTAAGTCTCAACACTCATGTAGTGTTCGATGGTGATCAACTGAAACTTAAGCGCAAATGAGCTGACGAAACGAAAATGTGTGATGGTTGTGCCGCATTGCATTTAGGTTGTCTTTGCTGTTGTGGTTTTTGCATTTAGCGATACATGCAAAGGCTTCCGAAAGACTTGACTCCGGGTGACGGTTCAGACGGTTCCACATTTCGGCGCTGATAGAAACGGTGCTTTTTCAGCCCTGGCACTTGGAGGCACGGGAGAGGACTTGGCTCTTAAACCCGCCTAACATGAGATGGTTAGAAATGGAGCCGACTCCCCACTTAGCCCGCAATCTTAAAGAGAAAGCCAGGCCAGGTTTTGTCTTAGTTGCCCCTTCTTGCATCAAAAACCTTCCCAGAGCTGCTCCTCATCGGGCTCTGAACCGACCTTTTTAATGATGCGTGCATAGGACGTCAAGAAGCAATGACAGTGCTTTAGACGTCACAGGACAGATACTTTAACCATGTGTCGACTGAAATGGTGTTCTGAGATTAGAGTTTACATGCTTACACGCCACAGCACTATCAAGCAAACATGGTTTACATTGTCACCACTCATCCTGATGTTCATATTGACGATCATTTATACCATGTAGGCATTAACAATACCGCCCGTGTTTGCTTGGTAACCTTACTTAACGTACCCCTGATGTATCGACGGTTGATAACTGTCATTATATGAACTCAGATCTCATAATTCGGGAGACCCATCGGAACGCAGCTCCACGACGCTTAAAACGTGTACGCTTAAAAAACCTTTGTTTCCGGTTGCACCATTCAGCGTTACGCATCGCTGAAAAAACACCGCCTGGGTATTTACCGGCACGCAATGCAATCAAGAATTGGACGCCCCTTATGCGCTGATGTCGTCACGTGAGCGTATCGCGTGGTCGCATTCGTCGGGCCGGCCCTGATAATCACGCGATGAACCCCACCACTGGGACAGGCTACCCTCACTCGTAACGGTTGTGCATCCATTGCTTGCATTTCCGGCCCCGAAGAGACCGCACCGAGGTCCGGCTTCGCGTGCGCAACGTCAGGCGTTCCCGTGTCAAAAGCTTGCAGAAGGCGCCAGAGAGCTTACCACACGTGCTCTGTGTGGGATTTGTCCGATGGTAAAGCTCCCTGCGCCGTACTGAGGATTCTTCAAGTACTTCACCTTTTTTAGAAGAAGAAAAATCTCCGCCGCGAACGTTTCGTGCGCAGTACGAAACGGGCACAACCAGCTCGCGTTAGCAGAATTGCCCAACTTGGAAATCATGCAACCCAAACAACATCGTTAGCACCAAAAATAATGAGCAGGCAATTAACATTATTTATTTCGTCGTTTCGACCACTGCTACTCACAATGCTCGCATGAGCGCCTATCATCTTTATAAATTACCATCTGACTCTTTTATCATTTCGGCAACAAACCAGTAATGTGATTTTTAATACGCAGGCAGAGGGTGATTTATAACAGGTACTTAAGGGCAACATAAGCACCAAATCACGGTAATACGAGAAACCAAGAATGGTATCCCATTTCTGCACATTCTTACTGCACAACGTACTAATTTCTACACAACTTACGGCCCGTCGCGCGCAGACCAGCAAGGCGCCTACACTCTTACCTTATCATTGCACTTCTTTCTACTTCTTACTTTATAATTGCACTCCTAATTTGTTTCCAGTTGTGAAGCTTTAATTGCTATTTCCAAGCAGACAACACAGAGAAAAAGCCAACAACGTCGGCTAAACTGAAGCATTTCCAGCAATCTTTAAGCCACGGACCAAGCCACGGGAACCCAACACCGAAGCCAAACCAACGTTTTCGGTACGGTATATTAACGTCTATTAGCGCAGTGCACCTCATGCACGAGTCCTGATAATGCAATTCGCACTTATTAGAACCAAACACATCGTGACGATAATGTCGCTTAAGCTACAACACTTGGGTTCAATTAATATGAATACTCCGTTGCCGTGAGATGCTGCCATCATGTGCGGAGGGACTGTCGTAGCACCCTCTTAAAGTAGTGCACCTCTTGTACAACTCCAACGAGCGAGGCCTGAAATCCCTGTGACATCCAGAGACATACTCTGCCGAGATAATATGCCAACAGCAATTCTAGGGTAACGGACCAAGTCCCGGGAAACTTAGACTGAAGCAAGGCCAGCGTTTTTGGTACGGTACATGTACCTCTATTAGCGTAGTGCACCTCACACACGAGTCCGGGTAATGCGATTCACACTTATTAGAACTTAACACATCGTGCTGACAATGTCGGTGGAACTGCAAGACTTCGGTCCGATGAATAACACTCATACATTGCCGTGAGATGTTGCCACCATGTGCGGACGGACTGCAGTAGCACACTCTTAAAGTAGTCCTCCTCTTGTATAATTCGAATTGACGAGACCTAAAAACCGCTCTGAGATCCAAATACATGCTCTACCGAGATAAAATGCCGACAGCAACCCCAAGGACGTAGGCCAAGCCCCGCAAACCGAAGACCGAAGCAAAGCCAACGTTTTCGGTACGGCACATATACGTTTATTGGCGCGGGGCACTTGAAACACCAGTCCTTATAGTTCGATTCACACTTGTTGGAAGTAAACACGTCGTGGCGACAATGTCGTACTTTGGTTCAATGAACAAGATTCATGCATTGCCATGAGATATCACCATCATGTTGCGCGGACTGACCGTAGAAGCAGCCCCTTAAAGTAGTGTACCTCTTCCATTATTCCAGCTGGCGAGACCTGAAAACGCCTCTGGCATCCAAGAACATTCTCTACCAAGATAGTACTCTCGTGTATAAGGTGCGCTGCGCTTATAAACATGTATGTACCGTACCGAAAACGTTGGTCTCGCTTCGGTCTTCGGTTTCCGGGGCTTGGTCTGCCCCCTCAGAATTGCTGTTGGCACATTATCTCGGTAGAGTGTGTCTTTGGATGGCAAAACGGTTTTTAGGTCTCGTCATTTGGAATTGTACAAGAGGTGCACTACTTTAAGGGGCTGCTTCTGCGGTCAGTCCGCGCAACATGATGGCGATATCTCTCGGCAATGCATGAGTCTTGTTCATTGAACCGAAGTACGACGTTGTCGCCACGACGTGTGTACTTCTAGCAAGTGTGAATCGAACTATAAGGACTGGTGGTTCAAGTGCCCCGCGCCAATAAACGTGCATGTGCCGTACCGAAAACGTTGACTTTACTTCGGTCTTCGGTTTGCGGGGCTTGGCCTATTTCCTTGGGGTTGCTGTCGGCATATATCTCGGTAGAGCATGTATTTGGATCTCAGAGCGGTTTTAAGGTCTCGTCAATTCGAATCACACAAGAGGTGCACTTCTTTAAGAGGGTGCTACTGCAGTCCGTCCGCACATGATGGCAACATCTCACGACAATGCATGGGTCTTATTCATTGAACCGAAATGTTGTAACTGAGCCGACGTTGTCCGCACGACGTATTTATTTCTAGCAAGTGTGAATTGCATTATCCGGACCCGTGCATGAGGTGCACTGCGCCAGTTAAAGCATATGTACCGTACTGAAAACGTGGGATTTACTTCGGTTTTCGGTTCCGGGGCTTGACTTATTACTATGGCATTGTTGTTACCATATTCTTTCGGCAGAGCATGTCTTTGGACGTCAGTTTGGTACGGTTTGGATGGTCCGGTACGTCACATATACGCTAATAGATGTATATGCGCCGTACTGAAGACGCTGCCTTTGCCTCACTCTTCGATTTCCGGGGCTTGGTCCGTTTTCTTAGGATATATATATATATATATATATATATATATATATATATATATATATTTAGCTTGTGTCGGACTGTTTGTAGGTAAACTATTTTTCAATCGAATACAGCTCTTATTAGAACAGCTGTACTACGTCCAGATGCTTTCCGTTCTGAGCTGGCCGGACTGTGCTGATACTTAACCTTGGCTTTGGCGCTTACATCGACGGTGACAGCATGCCCCCTGACCTCTGGGAGTGTGGAGAGCGCGCATCGATGGTTCGGGCTGGCGCTGCGGGCACGTCTCCCGCCTCGTCTCAGTTCTGACCTGTGGTGCCGCTGACCTTGACTGACCTTTGATAAACTCCACAGCCTGTGTCAGACCGTACGAGTCCTTGTCGCAGTCGTCCAGGATGAGGGCGCCGAGCTTCACGCCGGATAGCAGCGGCGAAGACTGCTGGTTTATGTAGTCCAGCGTGTACAGCATGGCCTCCAGCGCCTGGATGCCGCCTGAGAATAAGGACAGCAATGGCTTAGCTGAGCACAGGGCTGTTAAAAAGGGCTTTTGGAATGGTGTGAATCTGGAGGCAATGAAGGAAACATAACATGCTGGATGAAGAGCTTAATCATTCACAGTTCAGGTACCTACAAGTAATATTTCATTTGTCTTACTCGGGTACAGCTCGCTCGCTGACATAACTTCACCCGTAATTCTACAAGTAAGCCAATAGGGATCCTTGCAACAGAGCCCTTCACTTGCCAGGGCGATTATTCTCGGTGTGGTCAGTCAACCCGCCAGACAGCATCAAAATGACGCTTCATGTCATGTAATGCCGGTAGCCGGACAGCCTCATGTCATGTGATGCCGGTAGACGAAGGTGTTAACACAGCGGCATAAACGTCGACAGCTTTTAAAATAATCTGTAAATTGGCGATGAAAGCTTTAGACAAAATCTGTAGACATAATCTGAGCAGCACCACTAAATCAGCATACAATACAATAACCCAAAATTAATTGCACAAAGTAAACCACAAGAATGCGTTAGATGAATCACTCCAATACGTTTTAATTAGGAAGTGCAAAATGACTGCGAAGAACAGCAGCCTCAATCTTAGATACCTTCCGTAGACATTCCCTAAGAAAAAGGAGGGTTGACGTCTGGAGCATCATCCTTAGAGTCGTTCTCTTCTAAGAAATTAAAGCTTGATTTCAAGCATGGTCAAAATAAATTTTAAGCCTTATTTAGGTCGCGAACCTCCTTTCAATATTTGCACAGGCCAGGTACCGAATCGTTCTGAGGAGCATCTTAGTGGCAGTTAGGGGGACAATCTAAGCACATGTACCTCTGAAAGGAAGGATGGGGCTAGTAGCGGTAGGGAAGAACAGCCCAATATCACCCACCTCTGACTATTTGCCGCGAACCAGTGTAGGATCTGCACGGGTGAGGGACGGTGCGGTGTGGCATGAACCAAAACATACGACGCAAGGCCAGCTTTACTGTTTAATGCATGGACGTGAAAGGCACTAGGCAAAGGAAATCAGTTAACAGCTGGCTACTCTTCTTAGTCCAAGAACATACTTTGATAACACAACTACTTCGCTGCCAGCAATGAGACATTAAAGAAAGTCTCATACATTGGTTTGAATCCATCTCCCATGAACAGAAAGCAGATTTCTCAGAAACCGTTGTGCCTGAGCCATAACCATAAACGATGGATTTTCACGAGGAAGGGTCGACACTGTGACGTCACCTTGTAACCACCCGTCAACGCAAAAGGTGACAGCTGACTGACAAAGCCCTTGCATTTTTCGCTGACGTTGCCGTGCCGCACTGTGTATCGCACTGTGTAGCGCACTGTGTACCGCACGGTGCACCACGCTGCTGTTCGGTACCTCAATCGCCGTGCGGTACCAAACAGCCGCCAAAATATCGCTCCAACGCGAAATTGAATCAGCCAAAAAATTCAGCCACACAGGTTTATTGCGTTCAGCAGTGCGAAAGTACACGTGCGAGTATTCACGAACAAATGCATTGGCATTTCACAATGAACGTGCTTGTGGTTTTATCGCTACCGAGCATCCAGTCATCCTTGACTGACTAAAGCTGACGACCTAGTCTCGTCACGGAGCACGCAGTCATTCTTGACTGACTACAGTTAGCGACCTAGTCTCGTCACCGAGCATCCAGTCATCCTTGACTGACTACAGCTGACGACCTACATTTACACGTGTATATTAATGGAATTGCAACCAAGTTGATCGAGTTCTGGGCACTTAATCTCCCCTAACACGTCCCTGTCTAGATAAACTCAACATCACGTGTGATGTTAGCAAGGAAGGCGTTAACCCCCCGGGGTTTCGGCATTGCGAGATTTTACGCTGATAATAATCGACCTTGCCGACAAAGGTCACCTTGAGCGCTGATCACCACTAGCCGCGCTGAAGAATTCCTTGTTTATTGATTGTTTGACGTCGTTTTCTAATCAGTACCCCTGATGCATTGAAATTCAACTAGATCAGTAACGGAGCTCACAATTTTCGATGGAATTCACTTAATGAACATCCTTTACTTAATCGTTCTTGTGATATAGTGTGGGGCTGAGTACTGAAAACCAGCCACTCACCCAGGCTAGAAGCAGTATAAATCAGAGCTATCATATCGGTCACACGTGCTCTCTGTTCGACATTATCCTATTGACCACTACATAATGTGGGCTGAAACACACTCGTGAAGAAACAACAATCATAAATTTTCGGTTCTCTCCTGTTTAGCCAACAGTCAACACTAGCTGCCACCCTCCAACGCATGTCTTGAGCCCGATACTCAGAACAGCGCAACCGGGCGCGGACGTCGTGGCGCAGCGGGCCTTGCGCTCCGGTCAGCGGGTTCGTCTTCTGCAAACCCCCTGTCACCGACGCCGCCATTGTAAGACGCATCCAGACAACACACCCTCAGGCAGCCA
>NW_023597034.1:7662493-7702493 GCF_011947565.3 Pollicipes pollicipes | reverse complement strand
TCACCCCTGTTTTGTCCAACCTCTGCCAATCATTCTTCTCAGTCCGACCTCCCGCTCGGTCCCTGCCAGTGTTCCCCACCCTCCTTTCGTGTAGCATAAAAATGTGCAGTCCTACAATGCGCGCAAGTGGGTCGTTCCGCCAAGATTTTCCCAAATCATCCAATCTGGGGTCTCCGCTAACCGGTATTCCCTCTTTGCCCAATCCGCTTCCGGACCACTGCGCCCTCCTCATCGACCTCGGCGCACAGCGCACCCCGCAAGCATGCGTAAAACGCAACCTCGCCTGCGTCGCGTGTAGACCCCGCCCTGCTCTGCTCACGTCTCTTCTCAGGCGCGTATTGCTCACCATGGGTGTCTCCATTGTGTGCGCCATGACCTCTCGAGTCTATGCGGCACGGCATTGGCATGCCAGGTGTCCAAGGCCCAGAGCCCCACGTTGAGATGAAAAAGTGGTCGGCGATGTCAGAACGATGGACGACCTCTCCCCAAAATGCAAAATATTTTGCACATACGCTCGACAATATCTGGTAGGACTCTAGGTGACCACGGTGAAGAGCTTAACGCTGGCGCAAACCCGTAAGCAGAGTCCTAGCAAGGTTGAGGGGAGATATGCCGAAGTTTAAGAAAATGTCGAGCACAAACTGAGAAGTTATGGCGCAGCGCAAGCGAACTATTTTGAGCTATATTTAACGTGTGACAGACAAACATCGTGCGCCGTCGCAACAGAAGTCAGAAGAGACTACGCATTGGTTGTTTACGCTCTCTGAAAACATCGTCCTGACTTCGTTAGGACGAGATATCCCTGAGGGGAACATCAGCTGAGCGGAGGGGAAAGGGGTCTCTCACGGGTACGGAACGCTGAAGAATGGTTCCGCTGTTCTGGGAGGGCTCGAAATGGATGGCGTTGATTGCGGAGGAACCCTGGAACTTTTCACCCAAGCAGTACATAGAAACTTATTTGTAGGTGATCGTTGCCAACTGTGAGTCTTATGACACAAAGCTGGAAAAAATACAGACGGTGACTGGCTGATTGGGCACATGATCGGTAGCGGTAACACACCGACAGCACGTCAACTACCCTTCCTTTTCATGAAACGCATTACATGTTTTACCTCAGCTTTCCGATGCTACTGAATCCACGGCATGGTGAACGTGACGCAACGAAAGGTCAGGATTGAAAACAAAAACTTTTGATTTACCGGATGTGATCAGTGACAAGAACGGACGCTTTTGCAGGCCAATTGGTGACAAAATTGCGAAAATTGAAGCAAATTTCAACAGACCAAACTATGCTACAACAAAGCATCTCATTTGGACGAATTTCAAAGCTCAGTATCGGTCTGTGCTCGCTGACGCCTGCAGCGTAAGCTTATGTAGAGCACATGTCGAAACGTTGACGTTTCGCTGCATGAGCAAGTTGAGCTTAAGCTTCTGTCAAACTTAAAAGCTTTAGTCATGGTAGTTTCAAGCAAGTAACAAAAATATACTACTAAGTTTAGTATGCCAGTACAGACGTCACATATCGCTAACACAGTACTTTTCTGATGCCCCTCAGAGCAGTGTTTTTCCCATATGTTTTCAGCCAACATTCATTTCACATGCTAAACGGCACTTAATACCAAATAACTGGACTTATTACTAGTCGTAAGAATCATGGCTAATCACAGCATCTTGCGACGAACGTGATCAGTTTGCCGCGCAGCGTTGTAAGGCGTTGTGCCATTTGAGACAGATGGCTCGAATGCTCGCCGCGCAGCAATGAATTGAGTTTAGTGTAAGGCTGTGGGCTGATGTTGGTTGTACTCGTTGTGTGAGAAGCTGAATGTCTTGAAGAACGTAGCTTCGTAAGTCGTCAGGTTGTTTAAGGAGCTTAACGGCTTTTTCAAGGATCTACCATGGAGGACGTCCTTAGTGATGGCGTTAAAAAGCCCCGCCGATCTGGTAGTCTTGTTGTTTGTGGATAACTGAACCGTAGTTTCAGAAGTAAACGGGGGACGTTGGAACGTCGCATGTAAAGGGTTCATTCGGGGCTTCCAGCTGCTGAAAGGGAGAGTGGCTTTGAGGCAAGAGACCGGGTATCGCATCATCTCTTACACTGCCCGTCGCGCCTCAGACTTAGTGTACTGACCGGTGGTCATGGTCTGAAACTAGGGTGTTTCTTGGTGTTTTTAACCCCAAAGCACTTTGTTCTCCACAGATGTACACCGGAAAAATATAAAGATTGTTCTCTGCAGGCAACGTGAGATATAAGGAGTCAAGCTGACCCTGAAAATTCGACGACATTGCCTGCCACACTCACGCGACTAAATGAAGAATACTGCTCGCTGGCTGGTATATTTGGCGAGTCTCAACCGAATCTTCTTATCATATCAAACACAATTTTCCTTTCAATGCACTTAGTGCCCAGGTCCGTTGCTGCTCACCAGCACATGTTTAACCCATCTGCCGTCCAACAACGACCCCCGCGCTCAGACGTCGGGCTCCGACCCCCACTCAAAACTACAACCGCCCCTCCTGACGGGCCAGGGAGAAGCGAGAGAACAGAGAACATCTCGTGTGTGTTACGATTCAACGTTTCTGGATAGTACGCGGACATCATTGTAACACGATAAAAATTAATACGACAGCATATGTCACACTAACATATACCCCTGAATATAGCATGAATCGATCATATATTGGTTGGGAAATTATTTTATATCATTTTTTAATGTTTCCGTCGCTAAATTTGCGTTTGAAGATAGCAAATATGAGGAAGATATAGTAGTGACGTCAAACACCATCCCAGGGCACGCGAAAATCCACGGCTCCGCGAGTCTCCGGCTCTTGGAGAGGATTTAGCACTGGAGAGATGGCTTATTCTCCACCAAGAAATCCGTACTGAATACGGGATCAAAACGCATAAAAGGGGCATTAAATAAAAACATTCAATTTTTCCATGGATCAAAAGATCGTCGCCACATTATTATGATCTGAGTATAAGCTAAAGTAGAGACTCTTGTTGTCCGTTCAGTACAACTTTTGGTTCCGTATTTATATAATTATTAATGTTTTTGAGATTTACCCTTTATTTGAGCTGGGTTTTGCAAATGAACAATTTTTACAACATCATTAAGATTCTAAAAAAACAATATGACAACCGATAAATGACTTACAGCAGCTCTGTTGTTGGACCGCTTCTCCATGCGTGCCACTTATGTAAGATTCCGGCGTTTTTTTGGGGGGGGGGAGGGGGCAGAGCCCCGTGCGGGAGCCGTGCGTTGGACGGTTATAGCGGGATTGGTTGGTGGTATAGACCAAGGCAATATATAAATTCAGCCCAGCGCCATACGCTGAGAAAAGTATTGTATCAGACTCGACGCAGGTGAGTAAATGTAGTAGTGTGTAGTAGCGGTGCTATGTAGAGTTGGCTTGCCCTATGAGAAGGAAATAATTCCTCCACCCCTGCTGCACTGACCTCCGAGCTTCAATCACGTCGCATCCTGTTGTCCAAGATAATGCAGTTTTTTTTTTGTATGTTACTTTGTGGAGTGGGTGAGCAGAGAAATATTTCAGACCAAATAAATAGTGCAAGCCATGTTCTCCCTGATTTTGACCAAATTTTTTTTCTTCAAAGTTGCGGAAAGGGTAGCATCTAGCATCTAGCATCATCATCATCATCATCATCATCATCATCATCATCTAGCATCTCATTCATCTGAATAGGAAAACACTCCCCTGGTCTCAAATTAAGTATATCTAGGTCAGTCAACGCCAAGGTTGGTAACACATTGCCCAGCATCCGACCCTCAGGTGGGGAAGATTACACCTTGGCTAAATCGTAGGTACACCAACTAATGTCTCAGATGTTCCTATTTATATCACTGTGGCTTGCGTGTCATTTCGTGTTTTGTCATAATGTGCTCTGGGGGATTATTCAACAGGTGCACAAAATTTCAAGCATTGGTTTTTTATCAGCCTTAACTGAGACTCACACATTTACATTAGAAATGTTAATATCAACAATTTTCTAGCAGTTCCATGGCCTAAAAAAGTACGGTAGGTATGAGCACAGACTTAGGAAGGAAGCATTTACTTAGGAAGCTAGAAAATTTAGGAATTGCAAGCAGCCAATCTTGAATGGTCTTGGGTAATCAGTGAGACCAGCTAGAGCGAGGTGTTAACTGCCATCTGCTGGCAAAGAATGTTCTTTAGTACCAGGTGTCAGTACAGAGCAAATTCACCTAGGCTTTTTGTTCTCACTACAAACCGTGACTTTGGAATTTTTGTTCTCTCCGTAAGAGCAAAATCTAAATTCCAGATAATGCGGTGGACAGGTGTGAGATAAAACACTTTTAATTGCCATTGGTTTGCAAATAGAGCTAAATGAAGCTGCTTAAGTAGTTCACAAATGTCGTTTGTACCTACTGATACTAATACTTCGTGGGTTTATCACTCATTGATTGGGACCATGTTAGGAAGTGCAAGGCCTACACCGGTAGTACCAGTGATTATGCGAAGATGTGAAGGTCACCAATACTTCCAGCCGATTGTACGATGACGTCACAAGACCAAAAGTAATATTGTTTTCAGGCGCTTGTAGAAGCACATTATGGATAAGTGTAGGGTTACAGGGATGCGTTTTTGAAATACGTAGGATTGTGGGGGGGGGGGGGGGCAGGAAGAAAAAATGGCTGAGACTGCCGCCGAAATTCACTCAAAACAGCACTTTCCCCAGATTTGACGCACTTTCTTTCCAGAGTTGGGAGCAAGGGCGTAGTTTCTCAAAATTAGCTGGGGGGGGGGGGGTGAAACTAAAATATGATGATTCATGACAAAAGATGAATCGAATGAATCGAAAATGATGAATAAAAATAGGAAATTACATCGCTGGTTAGAAGGCACAATTCCCCTCACTAGGAAACTACATCCCTGTTGGGCTGGTTAGGTTAAGTATGGCCTTATCTGATAATTTTATTAGATAAGTCTCAACCATCACTCAGTGTTTGATGAATTCCTTTAAGTCATCCAGTTCAACAGCTGTTCTGGAACAAAACCCAATCAGACAGCAACGATTTTGGGAGAAGCCTTTTCCACGGACACCTGACAGGGACGACTTGGAAAAATCCTAAACCATGGACACCTGCTATAATTGTCTTAATGCGCGTTCGTCTGCGTGGCTACACACACATAGTACACACGGCCGCTCCTGTGCCAGACATTTGATAGCCCCGGTGTTCAAAATGGCGGCGCTTCAGTGCTCGGCTCACCGCTGCTGCGATGAGATTCTGATGCGACACGCTCTGTGAAGTTCGTGACACATGATCATTTGGTCTTAGGCCCACACTGCTGGAACATGTGATGTGCTGTGCGTGAATATGCCCATGATAGGAAGGCGAACAAATGCCGGGCGGTTATGGTATACCCGCTTTCTAAATGCTACTTTAAAAAGTCGCAAACCTGCTCCACGAGCGGCGCTGAAAGCAGCACTGCTGCGAAATACTAAAAAAAGGTCGTCATATTACGACAAGTCTCGGTGCCTAAATCCAAAATAATCACCCGACCTCACTGAGCACGGCTCGTACGTGAACAATGGCCCGCTATCCATGTAAGCCAGGCCATGAAATAGGCTGTCCAATGTTGGATTTCTGACTTGGTGGCTAAAAATATAAAAAGACATAAAGACATCTGTTCAGCAAAGAGCCATAAGGACCCGTCGAGGTTGGCCTAGTTAAGGTTCCGCACACATCCTCGAAACTATTATTAAACACATTCAACCATCACAACACATGAAACTAATCTTCAAAGACATCCACCTGACCAGCCTAAATTTGGCTCTAAATAAAATCTTGCATCAATAGAGCTTGCCTACATCATTTTTAAATGTTAGAAAGATGGAGTTGTTAGAGTAGTTAATTGGAGTAGATAGAGGGCTGTACGTTAAGGCTGTTAGAGAATGACTTTTCTACACAGCCCATTGGGTTGTTTGACAGCCCATTTCAATGAGTCACTACTCTCTGACTTCATGACAACTGTTTTTCATAGTTTTACTCCCACCGTTTGCTAAATGAAGCTGGTTTTTCTAGACTTGGCCTGACTCCAGTGCTCCATGTAGATCTGTCTCGTCTATCCCTTTCATAATTTTGAATACGCCTATGGGATACCCTTTAAGCGTACAATATGTCAGTGAATACAAATCCAATGCTCTAAACCTATCTTTGCATTCTAAGCCGCCAATCCAATTTAACATCCTAGTTGCTTCTCGCTGTACTGTTTCCAGTTTTTCTATACCTTGCTGGAAGCATGGGGACCAAGTCTGTACACGCTACTCCAGGTATGGTCTGGCATAAGCGAAGTACAAACTTTTGATGTTTGCTGTTGCTGTTTTGCTGCAGCTGTGTTGATGCAGCAGAAGTACTGCTGTTGGTTTCTTTTGATAGCACTTCATTATATTTTTATAATGAGTCTTGTGTGCACCGGTACCTTCATCGCTTCCCTGCATTTCGCCTATCTAGCCATAACTACATGCACTTGTCTTGTCTCCAGCGTTGTGCAGTCAGCAGGTTTGCAGTGTCGTTTCACTTCATGCAATATTTTCTTGTTATTCATGTGTTATTACTTCCGTGAACAATATTTTTGAATGAAGCAGCCTGATGACTGCTGCATGTTGCATGACTGTGGAAGCAGGAGACGTGTTTGCATTCTTGTCACCTATGTTTTGTGGATTCCCAAAAGAGGCTGAGCAAGTGATGCCACTCATTGCTTTCGTGCTTCGCTGAAAGTGATTTGTGTATTGCATCATATGTTTTTGGCCAGCCATATGTCAGATGTGGAATTAGTACAAGAATGCGTGCTTGGTCCATCTTTTCATGATGGAATTTATTATGAAAGCAGCAGGGATTGCAGTACAAAAACCGTATCATTGTTCATTATGTCGTGCCACAGTACAGCACTGAGGTAGTGTCACGATGACAACGTTGACCAGTGCCATTACACAATGTACCACATTGGTCGACCACTCTATGTCAAGGCTATGAGATAACAGATTACAATTTATGAATGGTGCAACAACTGATTTCACTACACTAAAGGACTATCACCAGCGAGAATGCTGCTGCACCACAATGGTTATATCAGAGTTAACTAGCAATTTCATAACTAATCCTAAGCAAGAAGAAAAATATTGGTAGCTCAACCTTCACAGCGCCCGAGACAATAATGGCCGGTTGGCATTAGCTTTCGTGTGCTCCGAGGTATTCATTACGTCTGGCTGCCAGATGTTGCCAGGTATTGCTGTCGTCACGAAACTTTTCCATGACGCCAGCAAACAATGACGTAGTTTCTACAAACTTTGAAATTGTGCTGCTTTGGGTTGTTTTTGAACCTTAAAAGCTTACCAATGGTTACAAGCATGTTTTTCCGATCACATCTGATGCTTATCTCAATATCTTCAAATGTGAAACATTCCCTTAAACACCGACCCCTGTGAAACCCCACGCTCTAGTAGCTCCCACTGAGATACATACTTGTGAGCATTGCTCTTTGTTTCCTGCCCTGCAGTCAAGCCCCTACCTGACAAAAAAAATCCGTTAATGTCACGCAATTTTAACTGATATAGTAGGCGTTGGTGTGGAACCTTATCGAAAGCCTTACTAACATCGAGATGAATTACATGTGAACTATTGCCTTTATCTGAGAAGTAGTATGCTCCATAAACTTTAGAAGGTTTGGCGAACAGGATCTACCAGAAATATACCCATGCTGCCTGTTATTGATCAACTGATGCCCATCTAATGGCGACTGAATGCTAGCCTTCACACGCGCTTGGGTGGAGATCAACTTGATCCTCTCGAGGGTTTTCCGAAGTGTTTTCCGAGCTACGCTGTGTAGCCGCACCAAATTTTACCCAGCTTAACACAATTGAATAGCGGATCATATGGTACCAAAAATTTAGATGTACATTGTAAAGTTGCTGACCTACGGCAGAGGCCATTGATTCAGCAAAGTCAATTCTTGGGAATCGTCCAAGCCGATGAAACAACGAAGTGCTAGACGAAGCCATTCCTCTCTGAAATACTTTCTTAGGCAACACAACGATTGAATTACAAAAGTCCATTGACCAGGGGTTAGATATGAAGGTCAGACCGAGGTCAAAATTAACCTGTTTCATTACTCGAGGGTTTGCTGTGTGGGATAGCTTCTGGTGCTCATTTCGAATTTGTTGATAACAGGAACAATATCAGATATCTTCCGTGGATTTCTTATAGGTCAGAATAGATCACTGACGCAAAATTCACCAGAGGAACACACTGCCCAGCATAATACTTGTTATCTTTGAATGCAAAACTCAGAGCAGTCTTCTATTATTTTGGTCATGACCATCTAAATGTCAAAAAAGGTCACTAACCTTGAATAAGCAAATGGTATTTTGCTTAGAACAGTTGTCTAAGCTCTGGGGACACTTTGGAGACAAACTTGGAGTTTGAACTTGTTTGACCTTACTTGACCCAAACGTAATGACTTAGGAACTTCAAACCTTAACCTAAGTGAGCTTATATACCGGTCCATACACCCTGGGAATTTAGTATCGCTAGGTCTCTTAGTTCCCGAGATATTAGGGAGGTCAAATTGACCCCCACCGGAGCAAAGGGTATCGAACCGGCCACCTGGGCGCGTGTTAATGGATTTCTCTAAACTCTTACATACCAGTGAGGTTCGACTAACAGACCTGTGGTTATTGACAGCGTTTTTGGTCCCTTCTTAAAAATCGGCCCAGCTTTGGCATTGCGCCAGTCTTCAACTATTTCTGATAAATGCAATAACCTATTGAATGTTGACATAAGAGAGTAGGCTTAAGCACCAGCGCACCCATTCAGCACTCTGCCTGTCGATGTCCTTCGCCCTCGTAACTCCAATTTCCTTCAGGCTATCTCTCTCCATACCCTTGGTCACCATCAAATCTACAGCACTGCCTCTAGTCAGATTTTGCATATTAGCAGCGACTTTACATGCAGTCTCGGTTGTAAAAAAGAACTGAAAGAACTGCCTGCTTAGAGCATCTATAATATTCCTGTGCTCCACTTATGACTTTCATCTTCCTCGAGAGGCCAACAGGTGGCCGCTGATCTTTGAAGTTGTTGTAGCTAAAAGAAATTGACGTCTCCAGAGTAAGTGTCTGCTAGAGTATTTCTGATAAGCTTTTGGGCACCCCGATTTCCTTTTTTACTTTTGTAGCAATCCTATATACCGCCTTGCTGGTCTCTGCGCCATGCACCTTTTGCCTTTCATATCTTTTCTTCACCGCCATCAAAATGCGCAGTCCGTTGCTACTTTCTCGCCTTTTCCTAAAGAGATTTCCCACATATGATGTCCAGTGAGACCAGTCATAATATCTTTTTACTGGAAGCTAGCAAGAAAGGCTGTACGGTCTTCAGATTCATCCGTAGGAAAAAGTTGGGATAACAATAAGACTAGCCTTATCTGAACACCCGAGATACAATGAAATCTCATTACATTATGGTCACTTTTTACAGTGTCTCACCAACTGTCAAAACATTTACTAACCTCTCCTCATTAGTGATAACAAGATCCAAAACCTCATCTCCCTTAGTGTATTGGCACACAAGCTGTTGAGTTATTCATCTCCTTCAAAATAAGCAACACTATTTTTGTGACTATATTACAAGCGGCCAAAACCGACACTCCAGCCTAAGATTTGATATCTCCCATTAAGACACATTTTCCATTCACACCTTAGCCTATGTCTTAACATGTTTCTGTGCCCACATCCTGACAACTATTTGGAGGCCTACGGGAGGTTCTAATGCGCGTTTGTCGCCCTTTGACACAAATAAATCTATCCGGGGGGATGCTACACCAGCGCAGTTGTGCGTGCTGTCTTTAATTCCATATTTTATATCCTGACTTACAAATATCAATATCCCAACTCTTTTTTCGTTTTCTTTGAAAAGTACATATATTGCATACAGATACCTCAACGTCATGTAAACTGTCCTCCAAAAAGCGCTCACTGATCCAAGATTCAATGATAGCTAACAGGTGTAATTTTTATTCAAGCATATTATTATGAAGCTCGCTTAACTTGCTTCAGGTGCTTCTTGCATTTGCATAGAAGCACTTAAGTTTTCAAACACATCTCTTTGGCCCACTGTCCGACAATGTTGAACTATCATTATCTATGTGTTTATGTTCATCCTCCCATCCCCCAGAAGCTAGTTTCCCTGAAGAATACGCTTGCATACCCTACTCAGGACGTGTACACCCTTCGTAGAGAAAGTAAGTCTATTCATGCGATACAGGTCTCTAAAATCTGTTATCTGTTAACATCTGTTAAAATAGTTCCGGAATGAGATGGAAATATATCAAGGGTGCAAATAATGACTTGGAAATCTATATTTTAAGAACTACGAAAACTATGAAGCTCTATTTTACACAACAAAGCTATGGGCACAGGCCGTAACCGTGTGCACAACAGAACAGTAAATTTCAACTTGAAAAAGCGAAAAAGATTGTATAGTTTGCACAATAAAAAAGAGTGCACAATCTGATAGCAAAGCGGTGGAGAGTGATTTTTGTGAATGGACCAAGCCCTGCAAAACAGACGTGCTCACCGGCCTTAAGTCCGCTGCCCCGCCCGCTCGTGCACTAAGGCCTGTGTCTTAACCACTGGGAGTTTTGCCATGGCCAGCGAATGATATGTTGGTGTCAATGAAGCTCTCGAAACGAAAGCGTTTTATGGTTGCTGCATTGCATTTCATTGACGTTTACTCGCTGTTGTTTAGCGCACATAGAGTTATGTTGCAACTGTTTCTGATAAAGTTGGCTTCAGGGGACAATTTAGACTGTTCCAAATTTCGTCGGCGAGAGAAACGACACTTTTCACCCTTGGGCATGGTGGAAACATACTACTATTACAGTTGGGCGGGAATGTATTAATAGTTAATCCTGTTGTCGCCGTGCACCAGTAGTGACGGAAAACCTTTGAACTTTCAACAATGCGCATACCTGAGATAGCTTTTGTCAGTCAAAAGGCGTATCCACGACAGCATAATCCACGTTTTGACGATGTTTCGTGATGCTACAGTAATGTCAAACGAAACTGACTGCTTTAACAGTAAAGTCAGTCATTGCTCACTATCACTGATACCAGTGCGTCAGATTCTTCATCAAAACAGCTAAGAAATAAGACCTGGCCTTAAGAACCAACTACACACGACTTCCATGTCAGGCTCCTTGCCATTTTGCGTATGCAAAAAAACTTCGCTGTCGCGCCCATCCATTATGCGTTGAATCAATTACGCGCCCTACGGAACTTCGGTGCGGCATCTCGCGGTTGGATAGCTCTGACAGCATAATCTGAATGGATCGATTGAGGCACACTTCTCAGCCGAGAATCGGACGACTGCTCGATCCGGCTCACCCGGCCGTGGCGCGGCACGCGGCCTCTCGGTACCGGTGCAACAGGTCATGGCACACCCGCGAGCCAGGTCACTCATCTACAGGACACCACGTGACCATGACGGACGGCGTTATAAGACACCGCGTGACCGGAACGAACAGCGCTCTATGACGCCACGTGACCAGGATGAACAATGCTACCCTCAGCTGTCAACCTCCGGCTTGGTCCATTGGATTCATTAACCGCAGCGGTATACGACAGATTGCTTGGAGTAACTTTCAGAGGCTCGGTAGATCAGAAAACGGATCCATGCTACAGCTTCTTCATCTGCCATGTGTTCCGAGTTTGAATTAAGATTCGCACAGCGTATGTCCGCATGGGTCTAGAAGTTCAGCGATGAAACTTTGTCGAAGGTTCAAGGCCGGTGCTGAACGCTACCCTGTTCCCTAAGTGGCATGCTGCTATGAAACGTTAAAAAAGAGAGAAACGGGGATGGAATTGAAATGAGGGCAGTTGCGAGTCAAATCCAAACAGAACATTGCACATTCATGTGAGTGAGCTTCTCGTTACACACGCTTGCCACACGCATGCACACACACACGGACACGGACACGAACACGCACATAAACACACACGCGTACACGAATACGCACACGCACACAAGCAAGATGGTAACCCTATCTTTTCGGCCAAGTTTGAAAGGCATGCATAACGCCGACGGGGGAGCGAGTTAATAAAGCCAATGTGCATGGTATGGTTCTCAGCATGAGCCATCTCCGTGCTAAAAACTTAGATTTAATTTATGAGCATTAATGCCTGACGATTTTAACCCCTGATCCATTTTGCATCGTTCCATGACCGTTGCCTGGCAGACAACGCTTGGTTCTGCTGAAAATTGCTGCCCTTGAGTACTCGATTATGCACACATCCGGGCGGTGCTATTCCGTAATAGTTCACCATGAGCTACAAGAATAGTGTTCTCAGCTTTCAAACAACACTTATCAAGAAGCTTTATTGTGAAGAGCTCTTTTCGATTTCCATGCACATGTTTTTTTTAGAACTCTGGAGGTCATTATGAATTCGCTGGGTCTCCACGCTGATCTCATCGCCGTATTTGCTAGTTATGGCTCGCCTTCTGCGTCGGAAAGCGCATTTGGAATGAAAAACCTTTGCGGCATTCGCCCTTCAGTTACAAGCCACTGAGTGGGCCTCAAAACAATTGATACGTCCACTACACGACGACATTGCGAAGGACTCCGCACCATTATCTTATCCCTTCACGGCGATTTAAGCAGCACTATATTTCTGCTGTAAACGGGGTAATATCTCATGTTTGTCACGTATCCAATTTTCCAACCATCCAAACTGCCCGTGCGTTCTGCTTTATGTGCACCGCTACATAAATGACGAGACTGCCGCCTCGTTTCTGCATTGTCCCAAACACATTCAGTGTGTGTCGAAACGGGAAATTGTGCTGTGTATCATTCGTTGACGAGTTATCTTTGCTAAAATTGTTGAAGTATGTTTGGCTGTTATATGATGCGAGTCAACATGTAAGCGGCACAAGTCTTATGCTTCGCAAAAAACAGACTTGTTGCATGACCACACAGCTTGTGAACCATACTTTCATGCAATGGATTTCACTTGAATCATGAGCGGAGATCAGCCTGTTTAGCTCAGATTGGCAAATCTCATCCGATTTGGCATCCCAGGGATAAAATAGCAGCATTGGCAACAACCGTCTTTTAGCACCTACATAAACAAATATGATATAAAGGACGCCGTGAGGAAGTGGAGGGGTGAAAGGCATTTATAAATGCACTTACTAAGCACCTTTCCCTGGTGAAGGAATTAAATATCACATATCAATACGAAGAGATCTAGAAGCCCACAAAGTGCAGTAGACATGCATGTGATGACCTTGTATCAACAGCAATTACGGAAATATGTAACTCATGCTTAAGTTCTCCTGTCGTTGAGGTCTTTACATCAACTATACTTGCATCGCTGATGCATAATAGCATCTTCAGCATGTCAGAAAGAAGAATTTTGCACCAACGTATCGGCTCATATTGTCTCTGCCAGCCACAGGTATTCGATGGAAGGTAGAACATACTTTATTACGCCATGCATCTCGGTCTCGTAAACGATGCGACGTGCTTGTTTATCCCTTTGCATGCTCACAAAGATCTGTAGGCTTTATTTGCTAGCGGCGTTGGTAGGAAAACTTAGCTGCTAGTAAGTTCGTTTACGCAATAAGGTGGCCCATACGGGCATTTGGTGCCAGTGTGCGTGGTTCAGTTCTCGGAGTAGGATGCGACACCCATTTTCATGTCAGTTGACTTCACGCCTGTTACATTGTGTTAGACATATTCAGTATAGGATTGAAAGGTTGGGAAGGCGAGCAGAAAGTAATCAAAGTAATGGCGCACAAAATTGGCGTCGGTATAGTCACCCTTACTATTACTGTACAGCTTCGCCCTTGCTGTAACACTACATCAGCTAACGCCTCTAACGTGATCAATTTCCACAAAATATGTCTGCGCTCTGGAATGAAAAACGACTGTGTGTTGCGTGATTTGTGTGATGGCTGATCCAAAAACGAACGCTGGGTGCTATGTGTTACCAGTGCCCATGCAAGTTTGACCTTTCCGCAAGTGCTTTGTGTCAATATCCCTGGAAGTTTTTTAATATTTGCACCTTTCGATAGTCGCTAAAAAGGTAGCTAGACTTTGCATAGGAAATTTGTGCTTTCATGTAAAGGCCAACTTTTTTACACCTCCATCCTCTTAGATCCACGCCTCACATTTTGTATGGATCATATATCACCTGAATGTAGTCAGCATCGTTGCAACATTCGTGCTGTAACTCAGCTCACTCAAACCTACAGGAGGGATGCAGCAGAAGAACGGTACACGACGCAGCTGCATGAAACGGCCTGTGGTTTATACTTTGACATTATTCTGTGATTTACTTCTCTCTGAAAAGGCACTTAGGGCAGTTATGGGTGATGTAATGAGCTCAGATTTCGACAGCTTTAGCAAAATTGGTGTCTTGGATAATTCAGTAAGCCTGACAGTGTTGCATGGTACTGTTGGAGCACAGCAGCTGCAAACGAAAAAAGTGGTTGCAGTTAACTTGGCCCTGCATGAGAAAAAAGAAACTGTTCGCCACCATCGGAGTCTACCGCTTCACGGGGCTACGCGCGAATGGCAGTCAGTCTGGGCCCACCCCGCACCTCTATCGCTGGTGTCGGCTGAGAAAAAGTAGCCTAAATCAATAGCCATAGCCTCTTTAGTCCTACGCTATGCTTGTCTACTTCGCATTATTATGCTACCTTTTGTCGCAATAAGTCATGAGAACACCGATTGCACGTTGACGAACTTCAGCCAGTTTCAAGGGGTGTTTCACATTTGTATGGGGTTTAAACCGAAATAGCCATTTTGAAGATCATTCTGCGCGGTTCACGGCTTGCCCTTCTAAAGACCTGAACCCGTACACCCTCTGAGCTGCACGCCCGCGAAGATGTGCAGACTTTTTGGAAGGCTATTTCAAAGTCACCCAGACATCTATGACGACATATTGACGTCATTCAAACACTCATTCTTTTAGGCATGCGCCGAGCAAGGCCAATAAAAATATTATTGTCGAGTCGTTCATAACTGGGGCTCGTAAGCACGACTTCCGGATTCGACGACTGTCAATTGGCTTTCAATCTATGTTGTTCAAGGTACGGTGACGTAATCAGACAATGACGTATTGGGAAGCATATTTACAAAACAGAGATGGCGTGTTGTCTGGTGCAGCCGTTTCTTCTTTGCAAAGTATACCAATAGCCATCAGTGAGCTTATTTCATTATTTTTGGTGCTCGCTTCACATCTTCAAATGTGGAACATCCCTTTTATTGCACACTCTGGCAAGTGTGATTTTGTTCAGAGAGTTTTACAGTAAGTAATAACGAGTCGCCTTATTTCGCTAGGTCAAAAGCGAT
The DNA here is from genome assembly GCF_011947565.3 of Pollicipes pollicipes. Taxonomy (NCBI): domain Eukaryota; kingdom Metazoa; phylum Arthropoda; class Thecostraca; order Pollicipedomorpha; family Pollicipedidae; genus Pollicipes; species Pollicipes pollicipes. The sequence goes on along the minus strand of NW_023597034.1, from coordinate 7,687,103 downwards.
CATAACTTCTCAAATTCAGGCCGGGTGGAGGCATGCCATATTACAGCTGTAAGTCAAATTATGTAATTTAGCCATGAATGAAATTAATACCGGAAGAGAACATGCAAGTTTTCTGTTTTTCGCCATTGGAAACGCGCATACCGATAACAACCTATCTGTGTTTCACAAGATTGCACTGTGCATCGAAAGATATAACAGATCTTCCTCTCGTGTCTTGCAGAGCTCGTGATTGAGTGTTGTTTCTCACGAGTGATCAATGTTAAGTAAAACTGGGGTTTACGGAACTATGGCCGGCAACTAATAAGAAATTCTGCGAGCTTCTAAAGATCCTGTTAAAGTCAAAGAAACTAAAACCTCACGCTCCTCAGGCTCCGACATCCTTACACGCGTTTCAGCGTATCACACTACGGCCTGATGAAGCTATAGATGAGTAAGTCGAAATGCTTCAACGGCCCATACGGAGCAGCAGATTGGAAAGTAACTCGTTAACACCATCACTGCTGAATTTAATGGCCGTCAAAACAGTTCTTATCTTGCAGTATCCATATGGTATTCCTCAAACTCCTACCACGACAACATTTGTGTAAGCAGTCAAACAATAGTCTGTTTTGCAGTCTGTGCCGGAATAGTCTGTTTTGCAGTCTGTGCCGGGGTTGTTATGTCTCGTGCTTGTCGCTGTCGCTGTTCGCACTTTCCCTTCAGATTTGGCCTTTGATGCGCTGCACCCCATTTACACGTGTTTGTACCTTGCGTTCCAGTGGTGCGTACGTCCTCCGCAAAAGTGCATCCTTAAAGCGTTTGCTAGGAATGCCGTCAAGGCAGTCTTGAATGTCACGCTCTATTTATATTCTTGCTCTCCAGTGTGCTTCATTCAAATTCAAATGAATGCTCTTCATTTAGGCCATGTCCCCGGATGAGGCTGATAAGAGTCTGCATGCGATGCATTTTTTCGCGTGTATTTTGCTTTCAGCTGGTTTACACAAATGACAGTTTTTCAGCTAGACACATCAGAGCCCCCAGGGTGGATCGAAATAATGTGGGTCTCAAACTAATACCAGTGGTCTACGACCGAGACCACACGAACCGCCCGATTGCGCAGCGGCACTCACCAGTCCGAGCAACTCGTCAACTATAAAAGCGAGTTCAACATCGACGTAATTGGTCTGTTTTACCGGTTCACGGCTCTTTAGCTGAACTAGTTTGAAGTCGTATTCAGAAGAAGTAATACAAGCAGCGGACAGCGCCCAAGCATTGTCTTCTGCCTGAGCTGTCACGGATTCTGTGCTGTTTTGCTGTTTGTCGCGGCTGGCCGCAGTCAGCCTATCAACAGCCTCCCATGCGTCGATGTTGGGGGACACAGAGGCACGCGTAGCCAGGGGGTGATACGGGGCAGTGTTGAGCACGGGACATACACAACAAGCAAACACAAACTGCTCACAAATTCCTGCTGAAAACATGACATTTGTGAATGCAAACACCATTTTGCACTGCCAAGCTGTTTTTTCAAGAAAATATTTCAAACGACAGACGGTCGTTAAAACATAACAATTTTGCGCTGTCAGTGGAAAGTTTGTAACATCAACCTGCGAAAGCCAAGCATGCTGGCAGCAGGCGCCCTGAGAGTGAGCTCCAAGCCTGGCCCGAACAATCTCGGCGAGCTCCGAGCTAGGCCTGAACAATCTCGGCGAGCTCCGAGCCAGGCCTCAACAATCTCGGCCAGCTCCGAGCCCGGTCTAAGCAGTCTCGGTGATGTGAATGTGCCCTCGGTTAACACGCGCTCGGGCAGAGGGTCAGTTTAAACCGCTCGGAAGTTTTTCAGAAATAATTTCCGAAAGGCGCGGCGCAGCTGCGCCGAGCTTTGCTAAGCTATCGGCGATGGAATAGCAGACCTTGAGGCATAAACAAATTGGATGTACCTTGTAAGGTCGCTGATCTATGGTAGGTCACAGTCAGACCATGGTTGTCAGCGGAGGCGACATCTAAAAAATCGTTTGATCTGCTGCGACAGCGGAGTGTTTGACGAAGCCATGCGTGTCTGAGAAAATTTTTCAGGCAATCGGACCATTGAATTTGGGATCACGACGGATCGCATTGATCTCGGGTCAGGTATGAAAGGAAGACCACGGCCAAGGCCGACTAGCTCTTAATGGATATCTTGCGCTATGTGGTAGTTTCTGATGCTCACCTTGAATTTATTAATAACATGGACCACAACATATGTTTTCCATGTATTTATTCACGCTCAGTGTAGGTCACTGACCTAAACTGATCCAGATTAGCTTTTTGTTTTAGGAACGTGCCATCTAGCGTAATCATTGACGCTTATTCAAATAAAACAATCAGGCTATCTCGCATGTTTTTGATCGCAATGGCCTAAATATTAAACAAGGCAACTACCTTGACCTACATTTGACACTAACGATCTTTTGCTTTGAACAGGCCCCTATGTTTAAGATGGTTGCATGAGGGGGTTTGGGGCACTTTGAACACAAAGCTGGAATTTTACCCTGTTCGACATTATATAATCCAAAGGTCACATCTCAGGAGTCCGAACTTTAAACTTCTTGCTTTCACATACCGACCAATCTACCCTGCAAATTTGGTGTCCCGAGATATCACAGTTCTTGAGATTCCAGGGGATTCAAATTGACCTCCTACTCGAGCATGTGGCATTCGACCGGCCGCCCGGGCGCATGGTAACCGACGATCGTGCTCAGCCGCTAGCCGAAAACGCGGTCTGTCAAAGCAAAGCGCATCTCTCAGCTGTCCAGACGGGTAGTGGCCCACTGGTGTTACCCAGGCTGGGTTTAAGGCATTCCTGAATGACTGCTATGTTTCTTAGGTGCATAAGTGCGGGCGCCAGGCTTAGCGGTGGTACGCGAGTGCGATATTTTCCATTATAGCTTTTGTATTGCGGACAGCAGCCATTTCTGTGATGTAGATAACCCTCCTAACGTCGTCGCTATGGTCCCAACTACTTACTATAAGTTTTCAGACGCAAGGCGCGTTCGCATCGCAAAGCAAATATTAGTGCTAAATCACAAGCTACACCTGGAGCTTATTCCCCGAAGTGCTCAGCATGCGCAGCTCCACGGCACTTCTTTCCAAGTTGCGCCGAGGCCTGAGATGTCAGAATGGATCGCCTTGGCGAGGCACGCCACGGTCATTCGACCATTACCGGCTGGGTCAGTCAGTCGATCGAGTCACTGGTACGATTGGTCGAGGCTGTGACTGGAAGGGAGGCACGAGCTACGCTCATCGTGGCATGCGTTGTTTGGTCTGCGCACTTCGTTTTTGTTACTCAGAAATTCAAATACCTTCAGCGACTTATTCCATGGTTTTGAAGTTAACTTGCGAAATCCGCTCCTCCCAATTTTTTGCAAACAGAGCACTACTCTGCGGGCCACATCGTGTGGCAACTTAATTGCGATCAAAACGCGAGGCAGCCCGGCCGTTCTAAGCCGCTCTCAGGACACGATCAGTCACGATCCATGCTGCGACACCTTTTACACAGCCTGTGTGGTGAGGTGTTGGGTGAAACACTCAGCCATCCCGACCAGAGCCGGTACGCTGGCCGCACAGCCGGGACCAGGGCGGGCGCAAACACAGGCGCTTGTCAAAACGCATGGTGCCCCGAGCGGCGTTATGATTTGGAGCATCAATAGGCCCGCTGTCACCTTGGTCTTTGCCTGGGAGCCGTGGCCATGCTCATGGAAAAGTGAAAGCCTTTGCCTGTATTAGCTGCACTTGGACTAGTCTAAAAATCCCGGCTTAGGCCACTGATTCAGCTTTTAAATCGATAGATCAAGCTTTGCTATGATCGGGTAAGCTACCGTTCCTGAAAAGCATTTCCAGATCGCAGTCGTTAATAGCCTCGTTTGTCAGCCAGTCAGTCGCAGTGCTCCACGGCCCGGACCGCCATCGAGAGGAGGGTCGGCGCCGCGCGGGTGTGCCTCGAAGCGGCGTGCCTGCCTGCCCGGCAGGACCGCCGGGACGCGGTCACCAGCCGCGGACTGCAGCGGTGACCTGTCCGCCGACATGAGTCATCGCGGCCCGGGGCGATCAGGTGCGCCGGACTTCTGTCAACCCCGGCTGACCCGCCGTGGATTCGTGGCGTGGTGATCGATTGCCAGTCAGACGACGACCCATTGCCTGGCCGTTCAGCCGCCCACTGGCTGGCAGGGCTTCAGGGGCAGGGGCAGGCCGAGCGTCGCCTCACCAACTCTGGCCAATGCCTTGCGGTGAGGGTGGTGTGAGCAAGATATCACTAAATAGCTCGTTATAAAAATATGTAGACCGAGGGGTAGCAATCAGTAGCGCAGACGGGGGAGGGGCACAAGGAGCACGCCTCCCCCCCCCCCCCCCCATAGGTTCCGCGGGGCCTGAAGGGCTCCTCAGCATTAGGTTAAGGGCCTGATTTGAGGACCCAAAGGGCCCAAAGGCCAACCGGAGGTCTCATTCAGGGGCCCCGGCCCGCAGGGCCGGGCACTCCAATGCAAGCCAGGGGCCCCGCACACTGATCAAGGGCCCACATAGTCAATAAGGGCCTATATTTCGATCAGACACTACCAGTAACGCACAGTCGGCCCCGTGGCGGCGTGGGCCTAAGGGCCCATTTCCCAAGCAGGAACAAAGCCGGAGCCAGCCATTTACATAGCTCGCGGCTCCACAGGGCCTAACTAGGGCCCTGTGTTGTCAAGGGACCCCGAGTCGACCAGAGACGGTGTTCGAGGAATCCTGAAGGCCTGGAGAGCCCATCCGGTCCGATGATTGAGGGCTCGATTGGAGGGCCTAAGGTCATGAAGGGCTGGTCGGAGTCTTATTCAGGGGCCCCGACCTGCGAAGGCGGAACCTCAAATAACGGTCAGATGGCCCTTTGCGCCGATCGGGGGCCCCTGAGTCGATATGGGCCTATATGACAGCCAGGTGCTACTGAACCACATAGTCGGCTTCATGTCGATGTGGGCCTAAATACCCTTTTCCCAATCAGCCATAAAGCCGGGGCTAGTGATTTGCACTGGTCTGGGGCCTTGTATCTGTTAGGGGCCTAACAGAATAACAGACCTAACCTAACAGAACAGAATCTGAATGGCGCCTAACAGAGGGCTCTGTGCCTGCAAAGGCCCCGAGCCGGCCAGGGGAAGTGCTCGATGGGGTCCGAAGAGGGATCCGGGCGGCACACCGGAACCGACGATCAAAGGCTCCGTTGGAGGGCATGAGGGCCTGAAGGACTGGCTGCAGGTCGCCTAAAAAACCGTGGTCCGTAGGGTCGCGGCCTGAAATATCAGTCAGAGGTTCTCTTGCACCGTTTGAGGAACATCTGAGGTAATGCGTGTGTCTAAGTCGGCAGAGTCCATGGCCACCGAACAGTCGGCTCCATGTCCGTCTGAGCCCTCGAGATCCATTTCCCTAGCAAAAACGAGGCTGGGGTCCGCGACACAATGAGGGGCACCTGCATCAGTTAGGGGCGACAGTGCCGAACTGGGGTCCTGTGGCGGCAAGTGGCCCCAAGTCGAAGCGGTGTTTGAGGGGTCCCGAAGAGGGGCCGAAGGGTCTCTCGAGACCACAGACCAACTGCCCGATGGAAAGGCTGATGTGTCCAAAGGGCTGACTGTAGATCACATGAACGATCCCCGCCCCTATTGGGCCGTCATCTCAAGTGTCAGTAAGATGATCCCTTGCATCGATAGGGACCCCTGAGACAGAACGTTCCCCTATTTCGGCCGGAGATCACGAATAAGGAACAGTCGCCTCCGTGTTTGTCTGAGCTCTGTAGGCCCATTTCCCAAGCAGGGATAAGGCCAGGCCCGCAATTTACATCGGTTGGGCTCCTGTATCGCTCAGGAACCCACAGTGCCTGACAGAGCATTCTGTGTCAACAACGGGCTTCGAATTGGTCTGGGGAATATTTGCTCAACAGGGACGGGGGCGGGAGCCCAAATAGCAGAGGGTTTCTTGCGTTGGTCGGGGCCTTCTGACGTGTGAAGGTAACATGAGAACTTATGGGTGCTCACATTGAGATAATAGGAAAGTCCTGTGCCAGCCAGGGCCCCAGCACCGGTGGGCCCTTTAGCCCAATTCCAGCATGGGCTCATTAAGCCCAACTGGTCCATGTGCCAATTGCTTAACCACTTTTCTGCGAGCAGGGATGTTGTGTTAATGACGGCTCATGCGTCGAACCGTGGTCAACTGGGCGGGACAGAAGGCCTCCCGCGTCAGGGAACGGACCAATGTAATATGATACCCAGGGCCCAAGGGCCTCTGGATTGGCCAGGTAACGCCGCCCTGTGTCGCCAGAATGACGGACGGAGGACGCACCGGGGTGGGATAGAGTAACCCTTCAGCCTTTCACCGGGAACAAAAATGCGCCCCGTAGTGTTCTGTTTAAGAGGGCCCCTTTTCCGAAAAGAAATAAGGAGTCTCATTAGTGTTAAATGAAATGCGCTTAGATGAGTTCAAAACGCGCGAGGCCATCCCATGTTTCCCTGAGAACGTTCATTACTTTATAGAACTGACTGCTGAAACAAATACCATCAAAAGATTTGAGCGTGTGCGCCGCGTGCCAACAGTGTGGCGGTTAATGCGCCTGCGTTAACCACTGTGCGTCTGGGAACCGCATGTCCGGGCTCGATTCGCCGCGGTGCCCGCCCTTCCCGCCAAGGTGAGAGGCTGGCGGCGCCATAGACCCCCTGCAGCTAAGTAATAGAGCTCCTGCAGGTGCATAAATCCCCAATGATGCGCCCTTAGTCTCGGGGAGCAAGGATGGCGATGGCTTAGGTCGCAGTTTTTGTAAAGCCAAAGGGCATTGGCCACTGCAAGTAACGCCAGGACGCGGACGCCGAGCGCGCAACATTGACCATCGTAAAATAATGTCGCTGAATGTCTTTCAAAATTAATTCGTCGAGTTCAAAGATTACACCGAGCGAATCTTTTTACAACATTGAGGTTGTCTTTCGGATAGATTAACAATTACAGCAACACGGAACATAGATATTTTGCCCTTCTTAAAATCCTTTCTTACCTTTAAAAAGCCCATCGTCCTATTGTAAAATGAAGAGCGCCGGCGATTTATTTCATGCAGTTATTAAGCGCATGATTTTGTCAGCTTATTTGCTATAAGCTTAAGGCAGAATTGATCTCGCGCTAGGGGCTGGTCAATATTTCAGTTCTAAAAAGTAGAAATTGCAATATATATGTACATACACAAGAACAAATATATTCTCAATAACAAACGGGCCATATCCGGCCATTTTAGGGAGGGGGCCTTTAACTATCAGGAAGCTCTTTGTTAACCCTGTGCCCCCTTGCCAAGGCTCTGGCTGCGCCTCTGCTCGCGATGTGCAGTCGTCTAAGAAGTACAGAAAGCCTCGCAGAATGGTGGTGCCGTCGCATTCAAACGGTTTGAACGCCACAGGTGGAGGGAGAGGGGCTGGGTGAGGCCAGGAAGAGGCTATGAAAAGGGTGACCTACTCAAGCGAGTCCATTCCTGCAGCTAAGAGAAAAGTGCTATGAAAGACAACACGCTTGCATGACACTCGGGAATCGTTTTAAATCTTCTGGGAAAGATATCTAACGATGGGCTGTCTTTCCTCCGGAATTGGCCGTGGAACATTGTTAAGCACGATACCGGCGCCTTGGCATGTATGACGTGAATCAGCAGCCTTAACGAACGGCATGGGAAATGTATCGCATTTTGCTCCGATATCAATAAAAAAAGCTTGATGGATGCCGAACTGGACTGAGAAGCCGAACGGTTTAGATGAATACGCATAAGAACATAAGAAAGCTGTTGGACGTTGAAAGGCTCGCACGGGTAACTGCGTGATCATCGAATAATATTGGGCACGTAGGCTGGTGTTAAGATGTCTCGTTTCACTTGTAAACACAGATTCTCTCCTTGAAATAGGAGTGTCACAAAATCCACGATGATTACACGACAACTGGGTGCTGAATGTCATCAAATGTTTTTCATTCAGTTGACGGGTTCGGCATTCCCTGCTTGATATCCGTGGTTTAGAATTGATTCTACGAACCTCCCAGCTTGAACCCTCAACAATTCTGAACGGCAACGTTAAGTATTTATTGATCAGTGGTTTGTGTTATTATTCAAAGATCTGTCAAAACCAAGGAATTTGACATTTGGACGGAAAGCAAACAAACTCAAAGACCCGCACCAATGCGTGACCAAAACTGGTCGCAAATCCCTACGGACAAACGATCAAGGACTCCACAAATCTGCAACGGTGCAGAAATGATAACAAATGCTGTTATTTGGCGCAACCGATGATTTTCCCGCCTCTCCAGAGAACTTCCATCACCTCGTAAAAGATTCTCAAAGTGCAATCGATGGACACGTGACTGGAGATGGCTGGGATGGGGCTGGGAGACGGGGGCGTGACTTCCAGTTTCTATCTCCCTTTCTCTCTCTCTCTCTCTCTCTCTCTCTCTCTCTCTCTCTCTCTCTCTCTCTCTCTCTCTCTCTCTCTCTCTCTCTCTCTCTCTCTCTCTCTCTCTCTCTCTCTCTCTCTCTCTCTCTCTCTCTCTCTCTCTCTCCTCTCTCTCTCTCTCTCTCCTCTCTCTCTCTCTCTCTCTCTCTCTCTCTCTCTCCTCTCTCTCTCTCTTCTCTCTCTCTCTCTCTCTCTCTCTCTCTCTCTCTCTCTCTCTCTCTCTCTCTCTCTCTCTCTCTCTCTCTCTCTCTTCTCTCTCTCTCTCTCTCTCTCTCTCTCTCTCTCTCTCTCTCTCTCTCTCTCTCTCTCTCTCTCTCTCTCTCTCTCTCTCTCTCTCTCTCTCTCTCTCTCTCTCTCTCTCTCTCTCTCTCTCTCTCGCTCGCTCTCTTCATATCGTCGGGAATCAGGATGAGTTAGGTAATTTCCCGCCAATATACTATGCTCGGACTATGAACGACGCTGCATTCGCCCGCCCCTCCAGCATTCCACGGAAGCGTTGATCGAGCTCCTGCCCACTGACCTTTAACCAGATGGGTGGGTGGTGCTGGGGTTCTCAAAATGGTCGGGTTGCTCCGCTTTGTGCCAAGCCTGTGGTTTGCAACACTTATTATACAGACTGTACATCGAATAATATTTGATGACTCTTTGTAACTTTCACCCACAATTGGAAAGGACAAGTAAGGTCGAGCGAACGCTTAGCTGTTAGACATACTTTGGCATGCTGTTAGACGTGCGCTAGGCAGCAGCGGCCCCAAACTGTGGCACAGAAACGGCTCAATTAGTTGGTTACTGCCCGTGCATGACTGGACTTTGTAAATGCATGCCTTGTTTGTGCTAGTGTTATATTACTGGGGCTCTTGTCACTCACATGTCAAGCAATGCGTTTTCCCATGTTGACCAAGTCTCAAGCCGTGCCACATCAGTTTCTACGGACCTAATCGTCCGTGTCCAGGGCCTCAAGTAAAGTTTAACTAAGCACATCACATTTCCGACGCCCTGTTTTCATTTCGCTGGCACATATTGGAAACCATTCGTTCTGGCTCCCTTCCGTCTGGCGACTCGGCCGCTTCTTACGCCCCTGAAGCCGAGCGGCGTGCTCCTGAAGCCGAGCGGCGTGCCTCTGGGGCCCAGCGGCGTGCCCCTGAAACCGAGCAGCATGCCCCTGAAGCCGAGGGGTGTGCCTCTGGAACCGAGCGGCATGCCTCTGGAGCCGAGCGGCATGCCTCTGGAGCCGAGCGGCATGCCTCTGGAGCCGAACGGCGTGCCTCTGGAGCCGAGCGGCATGCCTCTGGAGCCGAGCGGCGTGTCCCTGAAGCCGAGCGGCGTGCCTCTGGAGCCAAGCGGCGTGCCCCTGAAGCCAAGCAGCAGTGCCTCGAAGCCGAGTGGCGTGCCCTTGAAGCCGAGCAGCATGCCCCTGAAGCCGACCGGTGTGCCCCTGAAGCCGAGCAACGTGCCTCTGGGGCCGGGCGGCACGCCTCTGGAGCCGGGCGGTACGCCTCTGGAGCCGAGCGGCGTGCCTCTGGAGCCGAGCGGCATGCCTCTGGAGCCGAGCGGCTTCAGGGCGAGCAGAGGTCAGCAGTGAGGCGGGGCTAGTGCCCCGGGGGGACGGAGCCACTTTACAGCTAATAGTGGTTCGGTCCACCACAAACGTGTGGTACGGCGTTAGAAGAGCTCCTGACCGTCTGTCCACCCGGTGATGGGTCGGGAGGGATGGGGGAGGCCGACTGGCCCTGGTGTGCAGCCTCAGCACTCGGCGGCGCCCGGTAGGCTGTTCACCTGGTGACAAGTCGGGGAGGGGGGGGGGGGCGCCTGGCCCCGGTGTCCGGCCTCGGTATCCGGCGGCGCCCGGCAGACTGTCCACCCCGGCCTCGACCTCACCCTGGTGTCCGGCTCAGCTGGGCTCCGGCAGCGCCCGGTCGGCCGCTGACCCCGGCCCCGGCCTGCCACCGTCTGCAGGCCATCGCGCTAGACCACCTTAGGTCACTGCTCTGGCTGTGCGGTAGCGGGCAACATCAATCTGCCTCCTGTACAACCCGACAACAGCAGGAAAAGATGGCGGTTGCCATGACCCGGCAGCAGCAGGAAAAGATGGCGGCTGCCATGACCCGACAGCAGCAGGAAAAGATGGCGGTTTCCATGACCCGACAACAGCAGGAAAAAGATGGCGGCTGCCATGACCCGACAGCAACAGGAAAAGATGGCGGTTACCATGACCCGACAGCAGCAGGAAAAGATGGCGGCTGCCATGACCCGGCAACAGCAGGAGAAAGATGGCGGTTGCCATGACCCGACAACAGCAGGAAAAAGATGACGGTTGCCATTTGTTGGGCGTGCAATGAGATTACAATGTGATGCGATTGCGATCATTGCAAGGTAGAAATTAAGCAGCGGTAATAATCATATTCACAGATGCAGCTGGCCAATTTCTCTCTAAAGCGCTATGAGGCCATTTGGAATGCAAACGCATATCTGGAGGCCGGGACCAGTTCAATAAAACTAACGGTGTGTGATATTCAAATTCATAACCTTTCAATAACAAACTAAGTATGCTCCTAACTCCCACATTAACGCCATCACGTCATAAACAAGCTTAAGGCTTTAAGCGTTCGCTACTTGCACTTGGCTTGGCTTTAGTTTCCAAATGCAGCAGTGCGTTCCGCTTGATGGATTTTGGTCAGCGCGAATTGCCCACGTGCGCCCTCGCTAAAACCATATACAAAGCACTCAAGTGTCAGCAGGGACCATTCTTGAAAAGCGGTGAAAGCGGTAGTAAATATTCACACCAAGACAAGCGATTTTTCTCTTCACCTGGACAACGACGAATGCTGCGGCAGTCTGAGGCGATGAATTTGCGCACGTCTTGCCAGATCAGCCAAATATGGATGGACTGTTCCCAGGGGCCGTCACTTAAGATGCATATTTTTAGTGAGCGGGATCTTTCCGGAGCAAAAACAATGAGAAATATATATCTCATGAAAAGGATATACGTTAACAGAAAATCGTTTAAAAATGCAGTGAGCGTGAAATAAGCATGTCAAGTGGTGTCAGATATTACATCATATATTCCGGTCTCGCTTAAACTCTGCCACTCATGGTACGAATGGTGGCCATATTCTCACCATACCCGGGCGAAAGCTGTCGGTCTGGGTCGGGAATGCCCCATAATATTGCAATCATGCTGTTGGCTCCAGCTGACGTCGAATTTCTCAACAAGCTGCTTGTGTCGGCAAGAGAGGATGCTAAAAATCATTATTCAGAAGCTGCGTTGGCAGTAACCCAGTTTCATAAGGCAAGCCATCCATGAACGTCGCACGCACCAGTTTGTCAGATTTCGGTGACACTTAAGCCGGCATTGACCGGGGTCAGCACGCACCAGTTTGTCAGATTTCGGTGACACTTAAGCCGGCATTGACCGGGGTCAGCACGCACCAGTTTGTCAGATTTCGGTGACGCTTAAGCCGGCATTGACCGGGGTCAGCACGCACCAGTTTGTCAGATTTCGGTGACACTTAAGCCGGCATTGACCGGGGTCAGCACGCACCAGTTTGTCAGATTTCGGTGACGCTTAAGCCGGCATTGACTGGGGTCAGCACGCACCAGTTTGTCAGATTTCGGTGACGCTTAAGCCGGCATTGACCGGGGTCAGCACGCACCAGTTTGTCAGATTTCGGTGACACTTAAGCCAGGATTGGCCGGGGTCATATCTGCCCGCTGTCCAATACTCGTGATGGCTTAAAAATGCCTAGTATATCGCTGCAAAGTTTTCAGCTGCTGTTACGTGATAAATTCTAGGCATTGGTCAAAATAACAGCTATGGGACCGTGATATAACAGCGTGAGTGACGTCAATGTGTCGTCATGTTTGCAGATTCCCTGACAAAAGGGCGTAGCCGTAGACAAATTGACACTTAAAGCCAAACTAAAAAAAGATATGTAAACGGGTAACTGTGAACCAAATAGTCGGTCACTCATATGGTTTGTCGTGGTGTTGTTTCAATGCTACAAATTGAAATGTCCGCACTTCAAATAACAAAAATATTCATAGAAAGTACACTCAACATTTGTTGGTCTAAGTTCAAAATTGTAAGCAAATAAAAGAATGCAATCTGGATACCACTATGGAGGATGTCTGTACCATGTTTCAAGCAATTATCTGTAACAATGACCGATGTATGACTTAAAATGCATCACAACGCATGCTGCTCCTGCCCAGGAATGTCCGGTCGGCGGGACGCACGTCAGCCGCAGTGGCGCGGTGACGAGGCGGCGCAAACCGTGCATCAGTTCCACGTGCGAACCGACGACCACGTGACTGGCGGTGGGGCTGAAGGATATTAGGACGCGCTGTGGGCAGGACTGAACCGTCGAAAACGACGCGAAAATCGATCCAACGGTTCATTTAAGACCGAGGTCATCCGTTTAACCTTGACCTTAGACGGTTTATAAAAGAGCAGCACCTCTTGCTCGCATATCTAATACATATAATTCCGGCTGAGCTATTCCACTTCGCGTTTAGATTGCTCAAATGTTATGAAAATAAACAGACCAAAATATATATCTCCACCAAGGTGTCAGTTCGCATTTGCGCGGCATGTGACCTTGGTGCTAAACCTACTACGACGCGCGTGACATTAGATACCTTCCTATAAAGTACATTTGGTCAGGTTGCAACGATTTCACATCATGAGATACGCTTCTAAATTTTGTGCGTTGTGGGAGTGATGAGATATTCCGAAGTAACATTTTTGTATCATATGACCTTGACCTGTGGCCGTAATACAGAGTTAATTTGAGTTTGTTGTGTGGTCCACGACTGCACGTCACGGTGGTATCGATTGCAGCTTGACTTTTTTTAATTCGGCCCGTCCATTCTTGAGATAAGCAGGGGTCAAATCAACTGTCAAATCAACTGTCAACACCATCTGTCAATGGTGTGCCGCTGAGAAGTCCGGACAATGCCGAGTAAAGTTAGGCTTAGTAGACGGCATGTAGTCTCATGCAGCACGCCTTACCTGACGTAGCCATCGATATTATGCTACACGCCAGAACAATTACTCAAGTCGGCAGCTTTGTATGCACACTGGCAACCTAATCAGGACGTGGCCTATGGCCTGGTCCATCTTGTTATCATGATGGGTTCCAGACGGGTGGAAAGACCTTTCAACTTGCTAAACGCTTTGGCATGTCTCATCACACTCACAAGGAAAATGTCACGAGGTTATCCCGCGGGCGCTCTTTCTGAGAAGATCTGGCAGCTGCCTGATCGGTCCATCACACCGTACACGGACCAATGGAAGTTGGTTCACCGGGGGTCTGCAGAGTTGATCCTTAGAATGCCTGAGTTTGCTGACATTCACTGGCATTTCGACTGACTTCACCTGGTCCTTACCACTCTGAGCCACAGACGCTGAGCCACAGGCTCGGGACCACAGGGTCACGAAGTTAAGCACAGGAGATGCCTAAACGCCCAGTCGCATCTGCAGCGGCATTGTCAAGTCCTTTATATGGGAGATACCAGACCACTTCACGGATTAAACTTTTAGAGTCCGATTTAGTCCGGTTGGGCTGTCTAGAACCATGCTCATCTGTCATTGTGACTTGCTTGAATTTTTTAATGCAACCGACCTGCAGTTCCGTACAGCAAAAATATGCTTGTAAAGTTCCGCATTATTATGTATTTAAGTTTTGCTTATGTCGTCATCAACAGACAAATATGGTATGGCAAGCAAATGTAATTGCTTTTCTTAACAAATGTGTAAACAAAAGTCGTTTGTTCAGGGACGGTGCCAAGGCTTTTACGTTGGGGCAGGATTTTCTGGGGACCCTCCAGGACAAATTGGGGTCTGCTTACAGGAAGTCTCCTGGGTTAAGGGAGGGGGCACCGTTACCACGTCCTCATTTATCATATCATCACATGTGTCAATATTTATGCAAAAAAACTCGACCTTAAAAATCCAGATTAGTGGCCCTCTGATTAATGCAGGAGTTTTCTCGACGCAACAAAGGATCTCCCCATCCAAATGCAGAGTTTCCTGTGCCAGAGACCTTCTGATGCAAAGGGACCTTCTGACCCAGAAAAGAATCCTTCTGATTCACAAAGGTGGCCTCCAAATCCAGCAAAGGTCTTGTTATCCTCAAAATAGGTCACTGTGATCCCGGGTAGCGGCTATTGCATACACAGACCCGTAGCCAAGCGGATACACTGGGTGCCTGTGCATCCCGTAAAATCTGGGGCACACCCTCCAACATCGTTCCGTGCAGCCCCTGTACCTAAGATGTAGGGATTTCACGACGATTTGATGGGATGCTTTCATGTATTGGTATATGCAACAATGGTGACAGAGGTCTCTCTTACAGAGACATCTGCGAGCTGGTTACTGCGAGCTAATGTTTCCAAAGTTCCTCGCAACCACGCGCTATTGAAGTGGTTGTGTATAAAGTGCCAGCAATGAAATGTTCCGTGTAACACGTCTGTAAAAATAGTAAGTGAAAATCACGTCTGTAAAAATAGTAAGTGACATTTTTTAAAGGACGAACCTCCTTAAAAATATAAGCCCTTATGCACCCATATGACATGAGTAACAGTTTGGGGTTGTACAGATTACTGGAAAATTTGGGGTGAATTTCATCGCACATGAATGGGTGCGAATTCCACGAAATGTTAAATAGGTGCCTCAAATAAGTACTGCACAATCTTACTGCTTGCGCCTTTCTGCCGTTACCAGCCCCATGTACATAACATTCCAAATTTGTAATGCAAAACAAGAAGTTTGGGTGCAAGTTTAGCGGTAACCTTAATTATATTTTTCCAACATTTAGTCCAAACACTTTGATTGGATCGATTCATGGGAGAGTGTCCGCGTTGTGCAGTGCTTGTGCCTGATCACTGATTCCATCATCTGATCGTAGAATTCCTGGCCAATGGCAGAATTTTGCGACGAAGACTTAACGTGCCACAAGACTCTGCACGTCCCACGCTGCCGTCTGAGGCCACCTGCTGCTTAGTGCGACTGCTGCCACATGCCGCAGGACATCTTAGCCAGAGGTAAGCAGCAGGGGCATAAAGTGACTTAAACCCAACCCGCCACGGGTGGGCGAATTGCGGGGCGGACGCTCAAACGACCTGAATTACCGAGGCGGAGGGAAAGTCTCCAAAGGCTTTTCCATAATTTAGAGCTTAGATACTGTACAAAAGCGAACGGATAAGCAGCATGTGGCTAGAAGTGGTTTGCAGTGGGTGACGGGTGTGGGTTAGGGGACTTCACGGGACAGGTATGCCCATAAATACTCGTGTGATATGGGCAACAGGTACAGATGCAGGTACAGCTGGTACAGATTCTGAGAAAATGATGTGCTTTGGTATTGCTAAGATGTTTACTAAATGCCGCTCAGATTCCCCAAGAGCTTTTGCTCATTGTTACACATTGCACTTCATTTAGACATACTTAGCTCTGTTCGCACTAATTGGCAATTACCAGCACACAATTATTTGGATGCAAACTTTCCTGAAGCTCCTGCATTGTCCAAAATTAATGCCTCCAAAAAGATGGCTAATGGCACATCTGGTTGGGTGTAAACGCAACTGCATGGATGGTATGGGCCCATCCGTTGTATGAGGTGATTAGGTCAAGGACATCTTGTTCACTATGCGTGCAGCAACAGGAAGCTTTTTTGCCTGGTGAAGCATACCATGTGATTTTCTTGACTGATATAAGTGATAACACAAGAAAGACTGGAAGATAAATTATCATAGTACATTTGAATTGTTTGACCCTGAAATGATCTAAACTTGTCGCAAAGGTCAAATTATGGCTTAGCATGATTGAATATGAACTGATCTTGAAAGCAACCAGAACAATAGTAGTGCTCTTATGAAGGATACGGGCGATAAAACAGCAGACTAGAACACTTATTTCCGTCATTTTGGCCTTATTTGCCTTTTCTCCAGGTCCTGTCGAAATGCCGTCCGCATAACCTAGATGGAAAGGTCATTGATCATAAGCCGTCTGGTTAGAAACGTCAAAATTTCACAACGTCCCACGTCGTAGCACTCGTTTTACGTGTGGTCTTTGCGGCCTCCTAGGCAAATGCAAAGCTATAGGCATGCAATTTAAGTGTGCGCAGGTTAGAGAGCCAATTGAGCCACTTTTGAATCCTGATATGCTGTCCGATCAAGCTACGTTTTTCCTTTCAGCATTCTGAGTTCACAAGGAAAATTATCTGAACGCAAACAGCAGGAAGTTGTACGTGCATGGTTGGGACCTTTGTGCTAGAGCCACATGGGTTAATAAGTTTCAACATGTGCTGCTAACATTGGTGACCCAGAATCCTTAGACCTTGGTTTACAATCAGTAGCACCCACTTGTTACTCAACCGCTTGCATTTTTCCAACACGATGGTTCTAACTTATGGATGGTTTTCAGCACCTTTTACACCCAAACTTAGTTTTGCACCAGTCATTACAAAATTAGAGCAGATGAAGATGATCATGCGAAAAGCGCAAGCGTTAACATTATGTTCGTTTTTTCAAACATGTGCCAAACATTTGATTCAGTCTTACCCATGCCTGTACCCATACATAACTTTTTTTACAAAGTCTGCACCCAACCCTGTACGTAACCCATTCCATATTGGAACTCAGGGGTTTTCCCCAAACGTGAAGTCCTCTAGTATGCATCAAGTCTTAAAGCCAAAAAGGTAGGTTAAAGATGGCCCTGCCAATTACAAAATGACGTTTCCTTTAGATGTTCCATTCGTATAGATTTATTGACGCGAAATGCTCATGCCAAATAGCCGTCGTGTGTCAGAATCTTATCCCATACAATGGGCTAAGACATTGAAATATATCAGTATGATAATGCAAAACTTGATAATGACTAAGATATGCTGAGATAATGGAATACTTGACTACCACACTGCATGGTTAAAATCTCCTTTGTTATATTTACTGAGAGGTTGAGTGAATTGGGTTCTCCATCGAAGCATCAATTAATTTCTACGCACATCAGTGGAAAACCAGAGTCAGCGAAATGGATTTTAAAGTTCTGGACCAACAGTCGGTAACTAAATGAAAGTGGGGTTTGAAGGCTATACGCTAGATATGCATTCCAGATATTTGGCGCTACGATGACAACCCGACACCAAATTGCGTTCGACTAGAAGTGTCATCAGGAACAGTATGTGAGCCATGTTCAACGATGTGAACAGGACGTTCCCTATGAAAGCGATTCGGCATATATTACCTGCTTTCGCCACTTCGGTGTAGCGTAAATATTCGTCAAAGCCTCTGGCAATCACGAGATTTTTTAGGCAAGGACGTCAATATATAGTATTTCGCAAGACCCTGGTCCAACGTCGACTTGAGCCCAACTCCAATGCTGCTCTCAGCTCCCACAATACTCATGGGCGCAGCACGCGGAGCCACACCCCGGCGGCGGCGCGGTGGCACGCGCTGCGACGGCACGCGCTGCGGCGGCACGCGCTGCGGCGCCGAGGCGGCGCTTGATTGGCGCTGCGGCGTCCGTTCCGCCGGGGCTGGGACGCCGCGCGGCCTTGGCGCGATGGAGCAGTCAGATCGCATTATAGGCCTCGTCGGAGCGGTCGCACCTTATCATGACGCCAGCGCGCGCCTGGCGCATCGGTAGTGGCGCCAATCGCGACGTCTCGGTCCCGTCAGGAGCGGAGAGCCCGCTCCGCCGCCGGCGTGGCGCGCGACGCGTGCGCCGCGCGCCGCCTGCGCCGCTGATGAGCGGATGGAGCCGTCAGCTAAAAACGCAGAGCAGTTTCTGTCTCTTCTTTATTGGGTTGTTTACATAGGTGGAAACGGCGAGATTTACGACGCACCCGCCATACGTCGCCGTTATGATGGATAGGTGGGTGATGCGTAAATCATGATAGATCTGTTTCGTACAAAATATCATGCATTACGTAACAAACATCAAAGGTTGTTGGTCAGGGAGAAATGACGTACCCGTAATAGCTGGCGAAGCTGAAACGCAGCGCAGCGCATAAATACGAGTACGAGCATAATATTAAAAACAGAACGAACGTGCTCGTAGCTTCAAAACAGGAACATATGGATTGCCACGCAACTGCGGCCGAGTGGCGACCGCTTTACGAAGCTCGGCTGACCGGCTTGGACCTGCAACCAGCGATCGGGGGCTGTTCAGTCCTGACACGAGATTAGTTTCGCCTTGTTTTCTCGGGCGTGTGCTGCGGGCCCATGATGTATAGGCCCCCGGCGGGCGGCCGCCTACGGTTTATGACGTCATTATTGCGGAGTGTAGAAGCCAGATTGCAGACGCCATCCGGGAGAATGACGCCAGCGCCCAGGACTGCATATAGGAAGGCCTTATCGGGAGCGCTGCTGTGTGGGCTTGCGTGCCACAACAAAGACGCCGAGCCGGGAGACGAAGGATGGAAGACCGGTGGCAGCACTGAGAACGCAGTGGCCGCGCTAGCCTCAGGGACAGCTTAGGCACTGAAACGAGGCCAGGCCATTCAGGTAGATGTATGGCTTTGGCCGGGTGCTCCTGGGCCTATTATGCTCTCACTTGACGCTCAGAACTAAAACTTGCATACCCTGCTGGCTCGTAGAAACAGATGTTGGCACGTGTCTGACGTTGGCACGCGTCAGTAGAGGCGCAGGTGGCGATGCCAAACAACTAGGCTTGAAATGTCCACTTCCGGTCCACATATTGGCAAAATTGCACTCCCAGACAAGGCGTTTACTAAAAAAACTTGATTTACGCTGAGCCAGGCCTGGTTCACTGCCCAGGTTTTCGTTGCGTAGCCAAGCCATGTTTGTGATGATATAAATCAAAGAACAAAACACACAAATGTCATTGCCAGACATGCATGTTGTAAAAAGTTTAGAACAAACTTTGACGGCTGCGAAGGTGATTCACATCAACATAAGCTGAGGATATTGTGTGGGTTGAAATCCGTCTTAACAAAGAATGTTTTATCGCGATTCAAGGTTGCGATAAATTTCTTCAGGGGTTTATTAGTGCGCTCTCAAATTTGGTTAGACAGTTCCAAAGCGCCTTAATGGAAGCGTTGCAATCAAAAAGACCACGTTTCTTAACTCTACAAGTGCATGTATACATATTCACTCACAGCATTTTGAAAGACGCAAGCTCCTGAGGAGGACGGCAAAGAGGTTGCTGGTTGTAAACTTACATTTTATACAAGCAAGGGGTACAATGCGCTGATGATTTTTTCACACGTGAGTGAGTTGGTGTACACGCATGCAGACATCCATTCCAATGAGGTAGCTGTCGCTTAACGCGCGCCCGGGCGCGCCTGGGCGGGGGTAAGTTGACTTCACCCCCACGATTTTCCGAGCACAATTCAAAAATGAAGGCTTGCAGCAGCATGAAAGTTCCCGTAACAGTTCATCTATCGACTTAGCATCCTGCGTGTAATTTGAAGTATTGATCTACCACGATCAGTGACCTAGATCAGGTCAGAGAGATCAACCACTAAAAAAACTTTCACCGCACATGAACTTCTTATGGGTCATTTTCCATTGCTCAAACTTGCTATAATAATGGAGCATGGTAGTTCCTACAGCTTACATCTTTCAGATTTTCTAAACAGGCGATATCAGTGACCTGAAGACAGGTCAACTTTGGTATTTTTGCGTAAATAATGCAAATTTATCCGTCTTGTCCTTTGGTGTTTGTATATGACGAAAAGAGTACTGAATCAAATTCAAAACCATCACATGACCATGAAACACATGACCTTGGTGAAGGTCATGTGCTCTGCTGCCATGCCTACTTCTATGGATACGTTCCGCAAAACGCATGCTGAGCTCAACATAGGCAGTTTTTCAGCTAACTTTGTAGGCGGAATTCGAATACTCCGCTGAAAACATGGTATGATATCATTCTAATGCATAATTAGATCACATTAGTTCACGTAAGACTATATAATGTGATATGAGGTCACCCAAGGTCGATGACTTATGTTCGTAGTATCGGACAGGCTAGATAAACTGTGCGACGCCTATGAGCTTATCGTGCTTGTGAACCTGATGACGTATAATTTCATGCACCAACGTGCTCGCTCTCAGTTTGTTACAAATACATTGTGACAAGCGTCGAAGCGCACTGTGAAAAATAATTGTTGTTGTAGACTACTCGTAGACCAATTATGGACGGTCACCGATCTGACCTGACCCTTGTGGGGAAATAAAAATGGTCGGAACAGACTCTCCACAATCTTAACGCTTATCTCGTTGAGCCCAATATCCGTCTCGGTGTGTTAGCATAGGTTTTAACTACATCTATTAGAACGACCGTTTTGAGCTTTTGTGACCTTGATGGCTTCAGATTTGGCCTCAAGCTTACAATTTATGGTGCATTCTTCATGACTTGTTGAGACATTCACAACGGTATCTTTTTCGCCATATGGGGTCTGGAAGCTGGAAATCCCAGGGGAGGATCAACTATCCCCGGCCGAGCGCAGTTGTCTAGGACCCCGGTCAAGCGCGGCTGTCTAGGACCCCGGTCGAGCGCGGTTGTCTAAGACCCCTGTCAAGCGCGGCTGTCTAGGACCCCGGTCAAGCGCGGCTGTCTAGGACCCCGGTCAAGCGCGGTTGTCTAGGACCCCGGTCGAGCGCGGTTGTCTAAGACCCCGGTCAAGCGCGGTTGTCTAGGACCCCGGTCAAGTGCGGCTGTCTAGGACCCCGTTCAAGCGCGGTTGTCTAGGACCCCTGCCGAACGCGGTTGTCTAGGACCCCGGTCAAGCGCGGTTGTCTAGGACCCCGGTCAAGCGCGGCTGTCTAGGACCCCGGTCAAGCGCGGCTGTCTAGGGCCCCGGTCAAGCGCGGTTGTCTAGGACCCCGGTCAGGCGCGGTTCAATAATCTCTTGCAATGCATCAGATGTGGATGACCATGAGTGATTGGCAAGAGTAAAAGTGAACTTAATTTCGATCGGTTTGCCCGGCTATTCGTGCTTGTTGTGTGCGATAAGCTGTTCCGCATGCTTTGTTGTCGTGCATGAAAGGTTTCTATGCCATTTTTGTCGTGTCGGCTGTCTGTCTCCAATCGCAGCAAACGCGTTTAGCGAACGTCACAGAGCCCTGGCACAGTGACGTGAAATAAACTTCCGAACACTTCGGCCATTATTTGCTGGTACTCCGACTCACCAGCCGTCAAAGACATCAACCCAGAAGGACAAATACCACTTGGTGGACACTGAAAGAACGCAAAACAAATCTGCTTAAACATATAAACCCCACCATTGCACCAAAGAGGATGACGATAGCTAGAAAGCATTGCTCCTCCAGTGTATAACAGAATGATTAAAACTTTACCGTTCAGCCATCATCCCAATGCAAGCGTTGAGAGCGTTCCACCAGGCGGGTTAGGAGTAAAAACAAACAAGAAAATCCCCAGTAAGTACCATTTTGGTGCTTGTTTGACACGCATTAAATGCGTCTCTGTCGTCCAAACCGCACTAAACGTCCGGAAATTGAAACAGACGCTAACATTGAGTCAGCTCCATTTACCAAGCTCAAAACAGGCTATCGTGTCCCTTCTCCTCCATTCATGTCGCAAAGCAGGATGCTCAAAAAGGCTTCGCAAAAGGTCGCAAGCCAGACATTTGGTACAACTTCATCGCGTCTGCGTGCAGAAAGCTCCCGGACCATACGTAGTTTCTCAGCATGTTGGAATTAATTTTCTTTCTATTTTAATGATTAATTTCCAGCCGAAACTTTTATAACTTTCTTGAAGCGCTTTCAGCGCATATTTTTTTAAAAAATTGTTAGCAGATATTTTGTATCCGAAATATATTGCAGATATTCACAGAGGTGTTTGAACAGTGGCACTTTCTTGTTCTAAACTTTGCGATGTTGTGGCTATGGGAAAGATCATGCTTTTATCAGCAGGAAAGATGCCAGGTCGCTTCTTCCGCATATTATCGGACTTTCAAAAGAGAAGACATTTGGTGGTGTGTCCGACGCAGACGCGACAAAACAAACTCACATACCCTTACCGCATCCCTGTTCGTAGCTGTGCAGTTCTAACAGAGCCTGCACAGCTCAACATGGTCCATGATGAGTGGTCCTTGAAGCACATAATCCTTAACAGCCGCCGTGCTCCATACGCCACCGAGCTAAACAGGAACGCGCAGCTAGCATTTTAACACCCTAGACCGATGCATGCGGCTCATTGCCAGCTCTGGTATTATCATAGCATTTAGATAGACTTAAGTCATAGAATTAACAAAACAATTGTTTATAAACAGTTCCGTTTGATATAACAAAATTCCTTTTGTTAGAAACACGTGACTTATCTTTCGAACGTCACTGATGTTACATCGAACAATTAGCCCCTTGTCGGAGTGTGTATATGCTGAAACTTGATGGAATCACATGATGCACTTCTTTTAAACTTTTCAATGCATTATTCCGTCGTGCAAACGGCTACTACCGCTGATTTTTTCCCACCTAGCACAAAGTTTTAGCTAGAGAAAATCGACAACACGTTCCCGGCCAAGCCTACGCCGGGCGGTATGCCTTCGCCGCCGATGTAGCAAGTCTATGTGGTAATACCCCCATCAAAAAAGTGTAGCTTCCGTCACGTATTCGGTGGGGGTAAGCCTGAATAGCATGTTTCTTTGGCGTCAACGCAGTTTATTGTGTGGAGCTGTTGACCCAAACAGTTAATAACCTAGTGCGCTTCGTGAAATCAGTGTACGAGCAAACGAAAGTCGTGGCCATGAGTAACCGCTGTGTACCTTACCTAAAGCACTTATGTAATGTCTAAAGGCATATTTCGGGTCGATTGTTATGGAAGACTCATGTTGCATTTGCAATATATCGATGGAATATTTTGGCATCCGAACCGACAGGATGAACTCACCACTATAATTATTTTTAGCTTTCAAACAACGCCACCATAGTGCTTATTTCACTGTATAGGGAACGCACTACACATATACTTGACTTCTTTCCTCAACATCTTAGTTGGGGCCCAACCAGTTGGTAGCTACGGCGCGTATCTGAACTTAAAACATATGCCCATCACGCCCCTATTTTATCGCATTACAGTTGACACGCCCCGGCCACAAACAAGGCAGTACTGATATTCTGAATGCCGAGAACCACGGACTTTTTTGATACTCAGTCACTCTAGCGTGGTCTAGCTGTAATGCCCCTTTACATAATGCATAAGCTGCAGTATGCCAAATGTGTTATCCTGAATATTCAAGCACACACTGCAATCAATAGACCAACGCTTATCATCCACGGATATGACAAAAGAATGCGAGGTAGATTAAGGGCGTATTCGCCGCGCAGCATATTTCATTCTTATGCGACGTCACGTGCACTTTTTATCGAGCATGCGAGCAGCGTTGCGTCTGCGTCTGCGGTTTGCGCACGAGCCCACGTGCGCCTCAACACGCATTCATTCGCGTTTTTGCCTACACGATTGTCCGTTCCGTTCCGCGTCTAAATGTGTTGATCCCGTTTCGCTGCGGTAGAGGGCGGAGCCTCGAGCCGCGACGTCAGGCATATGACGCCTGAGAGCATCGAAGTGGTAAACAGCGGCAAAAGAAAGGCACTGAGTGAAGCCACAGAGGTAAAAGTCGCGTCATAAAAAGTTGCTGACTGGATTCTGTACGTCAATGGCTCGGTCCCTGCACACTTCCACTGACCTCTGTCACTCAGGGCCGCGGCAGGCATGTAAACAAAAAGAGCTGCTGGACGTGACGGCCGCCATATTCAGGCGTCATGGCGTTCTCGGGTAGGTGGCCGCGACCTCCCGTTGCCGAGCGGCGAACCGGGTGTCGCTAAGCGGTTCGGCCAACTTCATCAAGTTGCAAATTTCGCGTTTACGTGTTAAACGCACGGGCCACTTATGCACGTGGAGACGGCACCCCGCCCCTCGGATTACGTCCAAAATCTGATACGAAAATTCCACCCACCTGACCTTGTCGTACATTAAGTTTCACTCCAAAACCTTAAGAAGTCCCAGAGCATTTAGGTATGACAGACATGCGACAAAAATTCCATAAATTATAATATAGAATAGCATGGCATTCTTTTCTAGGTCACTGTTTTTTTAATGACATTCTGAAAGCAATATTCTGATCAGAAAATGACAAATTTTGCCATTCGTACAGGCAATCAAAATGCAATGGGATGCT
>NW_023597034.1:7625551-7661493 GCF_011947565.3 Pollicipes pollicipes | reverse complement strand
TCTTTGAACTCGACGAATTAATTTTGAAAGACATTCGGCGACATTATTTTACGATGGTCAATGTTGCGCGCTCGGCGTCCGCGTCCTGGCGTTACTTGCAGTGGCCAATGCCCTTTGGCTTTACAAAAACTGCGACCTAAGCCATCGCTATCCTTGCTCCCCGAGACTACGGGCGCATCATTGGGGATTTATGCACCTGCAGGAGCTCTATTACTCAGCTGCAGGGGCTCTATGGCGCCGCCAGCCTCTCACCTTGGCGGGAAGGGCGGGCACCGCGGCGAATCGGGCCCGGACATGCGGTTTCCCAGACGCACAGTGGTTAACGCAGGCGCATTAACCGCCACACTGTTGGCACGCGGCGCACACGCTCAAAACTTTTGATGGTATTTGTTTCAGCAGTCAGTTCTATAAAGTAATGAACGTTCTCAGGGAAACATGGGATGGCCTCGCGCGTTTTGAACTCATCTAAGCCCATTTCATTTAACACTAATGAGACTCCTTATTTTTTTTCGGAAAAGGGGCCCTCTTAAACAGAACACTACGGGGCACATTTTTGTTCCCGGTGAAAGGCTGAAGGGTTACTCTATCCCACCCCGGTGCGTCCTCCGTCCGTCATTCTGGCGACACAGGGCGGCGTTACCTGGCCAATCCGGAGGCCCTTAGGCCCTGGATATCATATTACATTGGTCCGCTCCCTGACGCGGGAGGCCTTCTGACCCGCCCAGTTGACCACGGTTCGACGCATGAGCCGTCATTAACACAACATCCCTGCTCGCAGAAAAGTGGTTAAGCAATTGGCACATGGACCAGTTGGGCTTAATGAGCCCATGCTGGAATTGGGCTGAAGGGCCCACCGGTGCTGGGGCCCTGGCTGGCACAGGACTTTCCTATTACCTCAATGTGAGCACCCATAAGTTCTCATGTTACCTTCACTCGTCAGAAGGCCCCGACCAACGCAAGAAACCCTCTGCTATTTGGGCTCCCGCCCCCGTCCCTGTTGAGCAAATATTCCCCAGACCAATTCGAAGCCCGTTGTTGACACAGAATGCTCTGTCAGGCACTGTGGGTTCCTGAGCGATACAGGAGCCCAACCGATGTAAATTGCGGGCCTGGTCTTATCCCTGCTTGGGAAATGGGCCTACAGAGCTCAGACAAACACGGAGGCGACTGTTCCTTATTCGTGATCTCCGGCCGAAATAGGGGAACGTTCTGTCTCAGGGGTCCCTATCGATGCAAGGGATCATCTTACTGACACTTGAGATGACGGCCCAATAGGGGCGGGGATCGTTCATGTGATCTACAGTCAGCCCTTTGGACACATCAGCCTTTCCATCGGGCAGTTGGTCTGTTGTCTCGAGAGACCCTTCGGCCCCTCTTCGGGACCCCTCAAACACCGCTTCGACTTGGGGCCACTTGCCGCCACAGGACCCCAGTTCGGCACTGTTGCCCCTAACTGATGCAGGTGCCCCCCATCGTGTCGCGGACCCCAGCCTCGTTTTTGCTAGGGAAATGGATCTCGAGGGCTCAGACGGACATGGAGCCGACTGTTCGGTGGCCATGGACTCTGCCGACTTAGACACACGCATTACCTCAGATGTTCCTCAAACGGTGCAAGAGAACCTCTGACTGATATTTCAGGCCGCGACCCTACGGGCCACGGTTTTTTAGGCGACCTGCAGCCAGTCCTTCAGGCCCTCATGCCCTCCAACGGAGCCTTTGGTCGTCGGTTCCGGTGTGCCGCCCGGATCCCTCTTCGGACCCCATCGAGCACCTCCCCTGGCCGGCTCGGGGCCTTTGCAGGCACAGAGCCCTCTGTTAGGCGCCATTCAGATTCTGTTCTGTTAGGTTAGGTCTGTTATTCCGCTAGGCCCCTAACAGATACAAGGCCCCAGACCAGTGCAAATCACTAGCCCCGGCTTTATGGCTGATTGGGAAAATGGTATTTAGGCCCACATCGACATGAAGCCGACTATGTGGTTCAGTAGCACCTGGCTGTCATATAGGCCCATATCGACTCAGGGGCCCCCGATCGGCGCAAAGGGCCATCTGACCGTTATTTGAGGTTCCGCCTTCGCAGGTCGGGGCCCCTGAATAAGACTCCGACCAGCCCTTCATGACCTTAGGCCCTCCAATCGGGCCCTTAATCATCGGACCGGATGGGCTCTCCAGGCCTTCAGGATTCCTCGAACACCGTCTCTGGTCGACTCGGGGTCCCTTGACAACACAGGGCCCTAGTTAGGCCCTGTGGAACCGCGAGCTATGTAAATGGCTGGCTCCGGCTTTGTCCCTGCTTGGGAAATGGGCCCTTAGGCCCACGCCGCCACGGGGCCGACTGTGCGTTACTGGTGGTGTCTGATCGAAATATAGGCCCTTATTGACTATGTGGGCCCTTGATCAGTGTGTGGGGCCCCTGGCTTGCTTTGGAGTGCCCGGCCCTGCGGGCCGGGGCCCCTGAATGAGACCTCCGGTTGGCCTTTGGGCCCTTCGGGTCCTCAAATCAGGCCCTTAACCTAATTCTGAGGAACCCTTCAGGCCCCGCGGAACCTATGGGGGGGGGGGGGGGGGCGGCGTGCTCCTTGTGCCCCTCCCCCGTCTGCGCTACTGATTGCTACCCCTCGGTCTACATATTTTTATAACGAGCTACTTAGTGATATCTTGCTCACACCACCCTCACCGCAAGGCATTGGCCAGAGTTGGTGAGGCGACGCTCGGCCCTGCCAGCCAGTGGGCGGCTGAACGGCCAGGCAATGGGTCGTCGTCTGACTGGCAATCGATCACCACGCCACGAATCCACGGCGGGTCAGCCGCGGTTGACAGAAGTCCGGCACACCTGATCGCCCCGGGCCGCGATGACTCATGTCGGCGGACAGGTCACCGCTGCAGTCCGCGGCTGGTGACCGCGTCCCGGCGGTCCTGCCGGGCAGGCAGGCACGCCGCTTCGAGGCACACCCGCGCGGCGCCGACCCTCCTCTCGATGGCGGTCCGGGCCGTGGAGCACTGCGACTGACTGGCTGACAAACGAGGCTATTAACGACTGCGATCTGGAAATGCTTTTCAGGAACGGTAGCTTACCCGATCATAGCAAAGCTTGATCTATCGATTTAAAAGCTGAATCAGTGGCCTAAGCCGGGATTTTTAGACTAGTCCAAGTGCAGCTAACACAGGCAAAGGCTTTCACTTTTCCATGAGCATGGCCACGGCTCCCAGGCAAAGACCAAGGTGACAGCGGGCCTATTGATGCTCCAAATCATAACGCCGCTCGGGGCACCATGCGTTTTGACAAGCGTCTGTGTTTGCGCCCGCCCTGGTCCCGGCTGTGCGGCCAGCGTACCGGCTCTGGTCGGGATGGCTGAGTGTTTCACCCAACACCTCACCACACAGGCTGTGTAAAAGGTGTCGCAGCATGGATCGTGACTGATCGTGTCCTGAGAGCGGCTTAGAACGGCCGGGCTGCCTCGCGTTTTGATCGCAATTAAGTTGCCACACGATGTGGCCCGCAGAGTAGTGCTCTGTTTGCAAAAAATTGGGAGGAGCAGATTTCGCAAGTTAACTTCAAAACCATGGAATAAGTCGCTGAAGGTATTTGAATTTCTGAGTAACAAAAACGAAGTGCGCAGACCAAACAACGCATGCCACGATGAGCGTAGCTCGTGCCTCCCTTCCAGTCACAGCCTCGACCAATCGTACCAGTGACTCGACCGACTGACTGACCCAGCCGGGAATGGTCGAATGACCGTGGCGTGCCTCGCCAAGGCGATCCATTCTGACATCTCAGGCCTCGGCGCAACTTGGAAAGAAGTGCCGTGGAGCTGCGCATGCTGAGCACTTCGGGGAATAAGCTCCAGGTGTAGCTTGTGATTTAGCACTAATATTTGCTTTGCGATGCGAACGCGCCTTGCGTCTGAAAACTTATAGTAAGTAGTTGGGACCATAGCGACGACGTTAGGAGGGTTATCTACATCACAGAAATGGCTGCTGTCCGCAATACAAAAGCTATAATGGAAAATATCGCACTCGCGTACCACCGCTAAGCCTGGCGCCCGCACTTATGCACCTAAGAAACATAGCAGTCATTCAGGAATGCCTTAAACCCAGCCTGGGTAACACCAGTGGGCCACTACCCGTCTGGACAGCTGAGAGATGCGCTTCGCTTTGACAGACCGCGTTTTCGGCTAGCGGCTGAGCACGATCGTCGGTTACCATGCGCCCGGGCGGCCGGTCGAATGCCACATGCTCGAGTAGGAGGTCAATTTGAATCCCCTGGAATCTCAAGAACTGTGATATCTCGGGACACCAAATTTGCAGGGTAGATTGGTCGGTATGTGAAAGCAAGAAGTTTAAAGTTCGGACTCCTGAGATGTGACCTTTGGATTATATAATGTCGAACAGGGTGAAATTCCAGCTTTGTGTTCAAAGTGCCCCAAACCCCCTCATGCAACCATCTTAAACATAGGGGCCTGTTCAAAGCAAAAGATCGTTAGTGTCAAATGTAGGTCAAGGTAGTTGCCTTGTTTAATATTTAGGCCATTGCGATCAAAAACATGCGAGATAGCCTGATTGTTTTATTTGAATAAGCGTCAATGATTACGCTAGATGGCACGTTCCTAAAACAAAAAGCTAATCTGGATCAGTTTAGGTCAGTGACCTACACTGAGCGTGAATAAATACATGGAAAACATATGTTGTGGTCCATGTTATTAATAAATTCAAGGTGAGCATCAGAAACTACCACATAGCGCAAGATATCCATTAAGAGCTAGTCGGCCTTGGCCGTGGTCTTCCTTTCATACCTGACCCGAGATCAATGCGATCCGTCGTGATCCCAAATTCAATGGTCCGATTGCCTGAAAAATTTTCTCAGACACGCATGGCTTCGTCAAACACTCCGCTGTCGCAGCAGATCAAACGATTTTTTAGATGTCGCCTCCGCTGACAACCATGGTCTGACTGTGACCTACCATAGATCAGCGACCTTACAAGGTACATCCAATTTGTTTATGCCTCAAGGTCTGCTATTCCATCGCCGATAGCTTAGCAAAGCTCGGCGCAGCTGCGCCGCGCCTTTCGGAAATTATTTCTGAAAAACTTCCGAGCGGTTTAAACTGACCCTCTGCCCGAGCGCGTGTTAACCGAGGGCACATTCACATCACCGAGACTGCTTAGACCGGGCTCGGAGCTGGCCGAGATTGTTGAGGCCTGGCTCGGAGCTCGCCGAGATTGTTCAGGCCTAGCTCGGAGCTCGCCGAGATTGTTCGGGCCAGGCTTGGAGCTCACTCTCAGGGCGCCTGCTGCCAGCATGCTTGGCTTTCGCAGGTTGATGTTACAAACTTTCCACTGACAGCGCAAAATTGTTATGTTTTAACGACCGTCTGTCGTTTGAAATATTTTCTTGAAAAAACAGCTTGGCAGTGCAAAATGGTGTTTGCATTCACAAATGTCATGTTTTCAGCAGGAATTTGTGAGCAGTTTGTGTTTGCTTGTTGTGTATGTCCCGTGCTCAACACTGCCCCGTATCACCCCCCTGGCTACGCGTGCCTCTGTGTCCCCCAACATCGACGCATGGGAGGCTGTTGATAGGCTGACTGCGGCCAGCCGCGACAAACAGCAAAACAGCACAGAATCCGTGACAGCTCAGGCAGAAGACAATGCTTGGGCGCTGTCCGCTGCTTGTATTACTTCTTCTGAATACGACTTCAAACTAGTTCAGCTAAAGAGCCGTGAACCGGTAAAACAGACCAATTACGTCGATGTTGAACTCGCTTTTATAGTTGACGAGTTGCTCGGACTGGTGAGTGCCGCTGCGCAATCGGGCGGTTCGTGTGGTCTCGGTCGTAGACCACTGGTATTAGTTTGAGACCCACATTATTTCGATCCACCCTGGGGGCTCTGATGTGTCTAGCTGAAAAACTGTCATTTGTGTAAACCAGCTGAAAGCAAAATACACGCGAAAAAATGCATCGCATGCAGACTCTTATCAGCCTCATCCGGGGACATGGCCTAAATGAAGAGCATTCA
The DNA here is from genome assembly GCF_011947565.3 of Pollicipes pollicipes. Lineage (NCBI taxonomy): Eukaryota > Metazoa > Arthropoda > Thecostraca > Pollicipedomorpha > Pollicipedidae > Pollicipes > Pollicipes pollicipes. The sequence goes on along the minus strand of NW_023597034.1, from coordinate 7,655,478 downwards.
TTTGAATTTGAATGAAGCACACTGGAGAGCAAGAATATAAATAGAGCGTGACATTCAAGACTGCCTTGACGGCATTCCTAGCAAACGCTTTAAGGATGCACTTTTGCGGAGGACGTACGCACCACTGGAACGCAAGGTACAAACACGTGTAAATGGGGTGCAGCGCATCAAAGGCCAAATCTGAAGGGAAAGTGCGAACAGCGACAGCGACAAGCACGAGACATAACAACCCCGGCACAGACTGCAAAACAGACTATTCCGGCACAGACTGCAAAACAGACTATCCCGGCACAGACTGCAAAACAGACTATTGTTTGACTGCTTACACAAATGTTGTCGTGGTAGGAGTTTGAGGAATACCATATGGATACTGCAAGATAAGAACTGTTTTGACGGCCATTAAATTCAGCAGTGATGGTGTTAACGAGTTACTTTCCAATCTGCTGCTCCGTATGGGCCGTTGAAGCATTTCGACTTACTCATCTATAGCTTCATCAGGCCGTAGTGTGATACGCTGAAACGCGTGTAAGGATGTCGGAGCCTGAGGAGCGTGAGGTTTTAGTTTCTTTGACTTTAACAGGATCTTTAGAAGCTCGCAGAATTTCTTATTAGTTGCCGGCCATAGTTCCGTAAACCCCAGTTTTACTTAACATTGATCACTCGTGAGAAACAACACTCAATCACGAGCTCTGCAAGACACGAGAGGAAGATCTGTTATATCTTTCGATGCACAGTGCAATCTTGTGAAACACAGATAGGTTGTTATCGGTATGCGCGTTTCCAATGGCGAAAAACAGAAAACTTGCATGTTCTCTTCCGGTATTAATTTCATTCATGGCTAAATTACATAATTTGACTTACAGCTGTAATATGGCATGCCTCCACCCGGCCTGAATTTGAGAAGTTATGATCGCTTTTGACCTAGCGAAATAAGGCGACTCGTTATTACTTACTGTAAAACTCTCTGAACAAAATCACACTTGCCGGAGTGTGCAATAAAAGGGATGTTCCACATTTGAAGATGTGAAGCGAGCACCAAAAATAATGAAATAAGCTCACTGATGGCTATTGGTATACTTTGCAAAGAAGAAACGGCTGCACCAGACAATACGCCATCTCTGTTTTGTAAATATGCTTCCCAATACGTCATTGTCTGATTACGTCACCGTACCTTGAACAACATAGATTGAAAGCCAATTGACAGTCGTCGAATCCGGAAGTCGTGCTTACGAGCCCCAGTTATGAACGACTCGACAATAATATTTTTATTGGCCTTGTTCGGCGCATGCCTAATAGAATGAGTGTTTGAATGACGTCAATATGTCGTCATAGATGTCTGGGTGACTTTGAAATAGCCTTCCAAAAAAGTCTGCACATCTTCGCGGGCGTGCAGCTCAGAGGGTGTACGGGTTCAGGTCTTTAGAAGGGCAAGCCGTGAACCGCGGAATGATCTTCAAAATGGCTATTTCGGTTTAAACCCCATACAAATGTGAAACACCCCTTGAAACTGGCTGAAGTTCGTCAACGTGCAATCGGTGTTCTCATGACTTATTGCGACAAAAGGTAGCATAATAATGCGAAGTAGACAAGCATAGCGTAGGACTAGAGAGGCTATGGCTATCGATTGAGGCTACTTTTTCTCAGCCGACACCAGCGATAGAGGTGCGGGGTGGGCCCAGACTGACTGCCATTCGCGCGTAGCCCCGTGAAGCGGCAGACTCCGATGGTGGCGAACAGTTTCTTTTTTCTCATACAGGGCCAAGTTAACTGCAACCACTTTTTTTGTTTGCAGCTGCTGTGCTCCAACAGTACCATGCAACACTGTCAGGCTTACTGAATTATCCAAGACACCAATTTTGCTAAAGCTGTCGAAATCTGAGCTCATTACATCACCCATAACTGCCCTAAGTGCCTTTTCAGAGAGAAGTAAATCACAGAATAATGTCAAAGTATAAACCACAGGCCGTTTCATGCAGCTGCGTCGTGTACCGTTCTTCTGCTGCATCCCTCCTGTAGGTTTGAGTGAGCTGAGTTATATCACGAATGTTGCAACGATGCTGACCACATTCAGGTGATATATGATCCATACAAAATGTGAGGCGTGGATCTAAGAGGATGGAGGTGTAAAACAGTTGGCCTTTACATGAAAGCACAAATTTCCTATGCAAAGTCCAGATACCTTTTTAGCGACTATCGAAAGGTGCAAATATTAAAAAACTTCCAGGGATAATGACACAAAGCACTTGCGGAAAGGTCAAACTTGCATGGGCACTGGTAACACATAGCACCCAGCGTTCGTTTTTGGATCAGCCATCGCACAAATCACGCATCACACAGTCGTTTTTCATTCCAGAGCGCAGACATATTTTGTGGAAATTGATCACGTTAGAGGCGTTAGCTGATGTAGTGTTACAGCAAGGGCGAAGCTGTACAGTAATAGTAAGGGCGACTATACCGACGCCAATTTTGTGCGCCATTACTTTGATTACTTTCTGCTCGCCTTCCCAACCTTTCAATCCTATACTGAATATGTCTAACACAATGTAACAGGCGTGAAGTCAACTGACATGAAAATGGGTGTCGCATCCTACTCCGAGAACTGAACCACGCACACTGGCACCAAATGCCCGTATGGGCCACCTTATTGCGTAAACGAACTTACTAGCAGCTAAGTTTTCCTACCAACGCCGCTAGCAAATAAAGCCTACAGATCTTTGTGAGCATACAAAGGGATAAACAAGCACGTCGCATCGTTTACGAGACCGAGATGCATGGCGTAATAAAGTATGTTCTACCTTCCATCGAATACCTGTGGCTGGCAGAGACAATATGAGCCGATACGTTGGTGCAAAATTCTTCTTTCTGACATGCTGAAGATGCTATTATGCATCAGCGATGCAAGTATAGTTGATCTAAAAACCTCAACGACAGGAGAACTTAAGCATGAGTTACATATTTCTGTAATTGCTGTTGATACAAGGTCATCACATGCATGTCTACTGCACTTTGTGGGCTCCTAGATCTCTTCGTATTGATATGTGACATTTAATTCCTTCACCAGGGAAAGGTGCTTAGTAAGTGCATTTATAAATGCCTTTCACCCCTCCACTTCCTCACGGCGTCCTTTATATCATATTTGTTTATGTAGGTGCTAAAAGACGGTTGTTGCCAATGCTGCTATTTTATCCCTGGGATGCCAAATCGGATGAGATTTGCCAATCTGAGCTAAACAGGCTGATCTCCGCTCATGATTCAAGTGAAATCCATTGCATGAAAGTATGGTTCACAAGCTGTGTGGTCATGCAACAAGTCTGTTTTTTGCGAAGCATAAGACTTGTGCCGCTTACATGTTGACTCGCATCATATAACAGCCAAACATACTTCAACAATTTTAGCAAAGATAACTCGTCAACGAATGATACACAGCACAATTTCCCGTTTCGACACACACTGAATGTGTTTGGGACAATGCAGAAACGAGGCGGCAGTCTCGTCATTTATGTAGCGGTGCACATAAAGCAGAACGCACGGGCAGTTTGGATGGTTGGAAAATTGGATACGTGACAAACATGAGATATTACCCCGTTTACAGCAGAAATATAGTGCTGCTTAAATCGCCGTGAAGGGATAAGATAATGGTGCGGAGTCCTTCGCAATGTCGTCGTGTAGTGGACGTATCAATTGTTTTGAGGCCCACTCAGTGGCTTGTAACTGAAGGGCGAATGCCGCAAAGGTTTTTCATTCCAAATGCGCTTTCCGACGCAGAAGGCGAGCCATAACTAGCAAATACGGCGATGAGATCAGCGTGGAGACCCAGCGAATTCACAATGACCTCCAGAGTTCTAAAAAAAAACATGTGCATGGAAATCGAAAAGAGCTCTTCACAATAAAGCTTCTTGATAAGTGTTGTTTGAAAGCTGAGAACACTATTCTTGTAGCTCATGGTGAACTATTACGGAATAGCACCGCCCGGATGTGTGCATAATCGAGTACTCAAGGGCAGCAATTTTCAGCAGAACCAAGCGTTGTCTGCCAGGCAACGGTCATGGAACGATGCAAAATGGATCAGGGGTTAAAATCGTCAGGCATTAATGCTCATAAATTAAATCTGAGTTTTTAGCACGGAGATGGCTCATGCTGAGAACCATACCATGCACATTGGCTTTATTAACTCGCTCCCCCGTCGGCGTTATGCATGCCTTTCAAACTTGGCCGAAAAGATAGGGTTACCATCTTGCTTGTGTGCGTGTGCGTATTCGTGTACGCGTGTGTGTTTATGTGCGTGTTCGTCCGTGTCCGTGTGTGTGTGCATGCGTGTGGCAAGCGTGTGTAACGAGAAGCTCACTCACATGAATGTGCAATGTTCTGTTTGGATTTGACTCGCAACTGCCCTCATTTCAATTCTATCCCTGTTTCTCTCTTTTTTAACGTTTCATAGCAGCATGCCACTTAGGGAACAGGGTAGCGTTCAGCACCGGCCTTGAACCTTCGACAAAGTTTCATGGCTGAACTTCTAGACCCATGCGGACATACGCTGTGCGAATCTTAATTCAAACTCGGAACACATGGCAGATGAAGAAGCTGTAGCATGGATCCGTTTTCTGATCTACCGAGCCTCTGAAAGTTATTCCAAGCAATCTGTCGTATACCGCTGCGGTTAATGAATCCAATGGACCAAGCCGGAGGTTGACAGCTGAGGGTAGCATTGTTCATCCTGGTCACGTGGCGTCATAGAGCGCTGTTCGTTCCGGTCACGCGGTGTCTTATAACGCCGTCCGTCATGGTCACGTGGTGTCCTGTAGATGAGTGACCTGGCTCGCGGGTGTGCCATGACCTGTTGCACCGGTACCGAGAGGCCGCGTGCCGCGCCACGGCCGGGTGAGCCGGATCGAGCAGTCGTCCGAGTCTCGGCTGAGAAGTGTGCCTTAATCGATCCATCCAGATTATGCTGTCAGAGCTATCCAACCGCGAGATGCCGCACCGAAGTTCCGTGGGGCGCGTAATTGATTCAACGCATAATGGATGGGCGCGACAGCGAAGTTTTTTTGCATACGCATAATGGCAAGGAGCCTGACATGGATGTCGTGTGTAGTTGGTTCTTAAGGCCAGGTCTTATTTCTTAGCTGTTTTGATGAAGAATCTGACGCGCTGGTATCAGTGATAGTGAGCAATGACTGACTTTACTGTTAAAGCAGTCAGTTTCCTTTGACATTACTGTAGCATCACGAAACATCGTCAAAACGTGGATTATGCTGTCGTGGATACGCCTTTTGACTGACAAAAGCTATCTCAGGTATGCGCATTGTTGAAAGTTCAAAGGTTTTCCGTCACTACTGGTGCACGGCGACAACAGGATTAACTATTAATACATTCCCGCCCAACTGTAACAGTAGTATGTTTCCACTATGCCCAAGGGTGAAAAGTGTCGTTTCTCTCGCCGACGAAATTTGGAACAGTCTAAATTGTCCCCTGAAGCCAACTTTATCAGAAACAGTTGCAACATAACTCTATGTGCGCTAAACCACAGCAAGTAAATGTCAGTGAAATGCAATGCAGCAACCATAAAACGTTTTCGTTTTGGGAGCTTCATTGACACCAACATATCATTCGCTGGCCATGGCAGAAGTTCCAGTGGTTAAGACACAGGCCTTTGTGCACAAGCGGGCGGGGCAGCGGACTTAAGGCCGGTGAGCACGTCGGTTTTGCAGGGCTTAGTCCATTCACAAAAATCACTCCCCACCGCCTTGCTATCAGATCGTACACTCTTTTTGATTGTGCAAACTATACAATCTTCGTCGCTTTTTCAAGTTGAAATTTACTGTTTTGTTATGCACACGGCTACGGCCTGTGCCCATAGCTTTGTTGTGTAAAATAGAGCTTCATAGTTTTCATAGTTCTTAAAATGTAGATTTCCAAGTCTTTATTTGCACCTTTGATATATTTCCATCTCATTCCGGAACTATTTTAGCAGATGTTAACAGATAACAGATTTTAGAGACCTGTATCGCATGAATAGACTTACTTTCTCTACGAAGGGTGTACACGTCCCGAGTAGGGTATGCGAGCGTATTCTTCAGGGAAACTAGCTTCTGGGGGATGGGAGGATGAACATAAACACATAGATAATGATAGTTCAACATTGTCGGACAGTGGGCCAAAAAGATGTGTGTGAAAACTTAAGTGTTTCTATGCAAATGCAAGAAGCACCTGAAGCAAGTTAAGCGAGCTTCATAATAATATGCTTGAATACAAATTACACCTGTTAGCTATCATTGAATCTTGGATCAGTGAGCGCTTTTTGAAGGACAGTTTACATGACGTTGAAGTATCTGTATGCAATATATGTACTTTTCAAAGAAAACGAAAAAAGAGTTGGGATATTGATATTTGTAAGTCAGGATATAAAATATGGAATTAAAGACAGCACGCACAGCTGCGTTGGTGAAGCATCCCCCTGGATAGATTTATTTGTGTCAAAGGGCGACAAACGCGCATTAGAACCTCCCGTAGGCCCCCAAATAGTTGTCAGGATGTGGGCACAGAAACATGTTAAGACATAGGCTAAGGTGTGAATGGAAAATGTGTCTTGATGGGAGATATCAAAATCTTAGGCTGGAGTGTCGGTTTTGGCCGCTTGTAATATAGTCACAAAAATAGTTTTGCTTATTTTGAAGAAGATGAATAACTCAACAGCTTGTGTGCCAATACACTAAGGGAGATGAGGTTTTGGGTCTCGTTATCACTAATGAGGAGAGGTTAGTAAATGCCTTGACAGTAGGTGAGGCACTGTAAATAGGGATCATAATGTAATCAGATTTCATTGTATCTCGGGTGTTCAGATAAGGCTAGTCGTATTGCTTTCCCAACTTTTTTCTACGGATAAATCTGAAGACCGTACAGCCTTTCTTGCTAGCTTCCAGTAAAAAGATATCATGACTGGTCTCACTGGACATCATATGTGGGAAATCTCTTTAGGAAAATGCGAGAAAGTAGCAACGGACTGCGCATTTTGATGGCGGTGAAGAAAATATATGAAAGGCAAAAAGTGCATGGCGCAGAGACCAGCAAGGTGGTATGTAGGATTGCTACAAAAATAAAAAAGGAAATCGGGGTACCCAAAAGCTTATCAGAAATACTCTAGCAGACACTTATTTTGGAGACGTCAATTTCTTTTAGCTACAACAACTTCAAAGATCAGCGGCCACCTGTTGGCCTCTCGAGGAAGATGAAAGTCATAAGTGGAGCACAGGAATATTATAGATGCTCTAAGCAGGCAGTTCTTTCAGTTCTTTTTTACAACCGAGACTGCATGCAAAGTCGCTGCTAATATGCAAAATCTGACTAGAGACAGTGCTGTAGATTTGATGGTGACCAAGGGTATAGAGAGAGATAGCCTGAAGGAAATTAGAGTTACGAGGGCGACGGACATTGCCAGGAAGAGTGCTGAATGGGTGCGCTGGTGCTTAAGCCTACTCTCTTATGTCAACATTCAATAGGTCATTGCATTTATCAGAAATAGTTGAAGACTGGCGCAATGCCAAAGCTGGGCCGATTTTTAAGAAGGGGACCAAAAACGATGTCAATAACCACAGGTCTGTCAGCCGAACCTCACTGGTATGTAAGAGTTTAGAGAAATCCATTAACACGCGCCCAGGTAGCCGGTTCGATACCCTTTGCTCCGGTGGGGGTCAATTTGACCTCCCTAATATCTCGGGAACTAAGAGACCTAGCAACACTAAATTCCCAGGGTGTATGGACCGGTATATAAGCTCACTTAGGTTAAGGTTTGAAGTTCCTAAGTCATAACGTTTGGGTCAAGTAAGGTCAAACAAGTTCAAACTCCAAGTTGGTCTCCAAAGTGTCCCCAGAGCCTAGACAACTGTTCTAAGCAAAATACCATTTGCTTATTCAAGGTTAGTGACCTTATTTGACATTAAGATGGTCATGACCAAAATAATAGAAGACTGCTCTGAGTTTTGCATTAAAAGATAGCAAGTATTATGCTAGGCAGTGTGTTCCTCTGGTTAATTTTGCGTCAGTGATCTATTCTGACCTATAAGAAATCCACGGAAGATATCTGATATTGTTCCTGTTATCGACAAATCCGAAATGAGCACCAGAAGCTATCCCGCACAGCAAGCCCTAGAGTAATGAAATCGGTTAATTTTGACCTCGGTCTGACCTTCATATCTAACCCCTGGTCGATGGACTTTTGTAATTCAATCGTTGTGTTGCCTAAGAAAGCATTTCAGAGATGAATGGCTTCGTCTAACACTTCGTTGTTTCATCGGCTTGAACGATTCCCAAGAATTGACTTTGCTGAATCAATGGCCTCTGCCGTAGGTCAGCAACTTTACAATGTACATCTAAAGTTTTGATACCATATGATCCGCTATTCAATTGTGTTAAGCTGGGTAAAATTTGGTGCGGCTACACAGCGTAGCTCGGAAAACACTTCGGAAAACCCTCGAGAGGATCAAGTTGATCTCCACCCAAGCGCGTGTGAAGGTTAGCATTCAGTCGCCATTAGATGGGCATCAGTTGATCAATAACAGGCAGCATGGGTATATTTCTGGTAGATCCTGTTTGCCAAATCTTCTAAAGTTTATGGAGCATACTACTTCTCGGATAAAGGCAATAGTTCTCATGTAATTCATCTCGATTTTAGTAAGGCTTTCGATAAGGTTCCATACCAACGCCTACTATATCAGTTAAAATTGCGTGACATTAACGGATTTTTTTGTCAGGTAGGGGCTTGACTGCTGGGCAGGAAACAAAGAGCAATGCTCACAAGTATGTTTCTCAGTGGGAGCTACTAGAGCGTGGGGTTTCACAGGGGTCGGTGTTTAAGGGAATGTCTCACATTTGAAGATATTGAGATAAGCATCAGATGTGATCGGAAAAACATGCTTGTAACCATTGGTAAGCTTTTAAGGTTCAAAAACAACCCTAAGCAGCACAATTTCAAAGTTGTAGAAATGCGCCCCACTACGTCATTGTTTGCTGGCGTCACGGAAAAGTTTCGTGACGACAGCAATGCCTGGCAACATCTGGCAGCCAGACCTAATGAATACCTCGGAACACACGAAAGCTAATGCCAACCGGCCATTATTGTCTCGGGCGCTGTGAAGGTTGAGCTACCCATATTTTTTTCTTGCTTAGGATTAGTTATGAAATTGCTAGTTAACTCTGATATAACCATTGTGGTGCAGCAGCATTCTCGCTGGTGATAGTCCTTTGGTGTAGTGAAATCAGTTGTTGCACCATTCATAAATTATAATCTGTTATCTCATAGCCTTGACATAGAGTGGTCGACCAATGTGGTACATTGTGTAATGGTACGGGTCAACGTTGTCATCGTGACACTACCTCAGTGCTGTACTGTGGCACGACATAATGAACAATGATACGGTTTTTGTACTGCAATCCCTGCTGCTTTCATAATAAATTTCATCATGAAAAGATGGACCAAGCACGCATTCTTGTACTAATTCCGCATCTGACATATGGCTGGCCAAAAACATATGATGCAACACACAAATCGCTTTCAGCGAAGCACGAAAGCAATGAGTGGCATCACTTGCTCAGCCTCTTTTGGGAATCCACAAAACATAGGTGACAAGAATGCAAACACGTCTCCTGCTTCCACAGTCATGTAACATGCAGCAGTCATCAGGCTGCTTCATTCAAAAATATTGTTCACGGAAGTAACAACACATGTATAGGAAGAAAATATTGCATGAAGTGAAACGACACTGTAAACCTGCTGACTTTGCACAACGCTGGAGACAAGACAAGTGCATGTAGTTATGGTTAGATAGGCGAAATGCAGGGAAGCGATGAAGGTGCCGGTGCACACAAGACTCATTATAAAAATATTATGAAGTGCTATGAAAAGAAACCAACAGCAGTACTTCTGCTGCATCAAAACAGCTGCAGCAAAACAGCAACAGCAAGCATCAAAAGTTTGTACTTCGCTTATGCCAGACCATACCTGGCGTAGCGTGTACAGACTTATTCCCCACGCTTCCAGCAAGATGTAAAAAAGCTGGAAACAGTACAGCGAGAAGCAACTAGGATGTTAAATTCGATTGGCGGCTTAGAATACAAAGATAGGTTTAGAGCATTGGATTTGTATTCACTGACATATTGTACGCTTAAAGGGTATCTCATAGGCGTATTCAAAATTATGAAAGGGATAGACGAGGCAGATCTACATGGAGCACTGGAATCAGGCCAAGTCTAGAAAAACCAGCTTCATTTAGCAAACGGTAGGAGTAAAACTATGAAAAAGCAGTTGTCATGAAGTCAGAGAGTAGTGACTCATTGAACTGGGCTGTCAAACAACCCAATGGGCTGTGTAAAAAAGTCATTCTCTAACAGCATTAACGTACAGCCCTCTAACTACTCCAATTAACTACTCTAGCAACTCCATCTTTCTAAAAATTTAAAAATGATGTAGGCAAGCTCTATTGATGCAAATATTTTATTTAGAGCCAAATTTAGGCTGGTCAGGTGGAAGTCTTTGAAGATTAGTTTCATGTGTTGTGATGGTTGAATGTGTTGAATAATAGTTTCGAGGATGTGTGCGGAATCTTAACTAGGCCAACCTCGATGGGTCCTTATGGCTCTTTGCTGAACAGATGTCTTAATGTCTTTTTATATTTTTAGCCACCAAGTCAGAAATCCAACATTGGACAGCCTATTTCATGGCCTGGCTTACATGGATAGCGGGTCAATGTTCACGTACGAGCCGTGCTCAGTGAGGTCGGGTGATTATTTTGGATTTAGGCACCGAGACTTGTCGTAATGTGACAACCCTTTTTTAGTATTTCGCAGCAGTGCTGCTTTCAGCGCCGCTCGTGGAGCAGGTTTGCGACTTTTTAAAGTAGCATTTAGAAAGCGGGTATGCTATAACCGCCCGGCATTTGTTCACTTTCCTATCATGGGCATATTCACGCACAGCACATCACATGTTCCAGCAGTGTGGGCCTAAGACCAAATAATCATGTGTCACGAACTCCACAGAGCGTGTCGCACCAGAATCTCATCGCAGCAGCGGTGAGCCGAGCACTGAAGCGCCGCCATTTTGAACACCGGGACTGTCAAATGTCTGGTACAGGAGCGGCCGTGTGTATTATGTGTGTGTAGCCACGCAGACGAACGCGCATCAAGACAATTATAGCAGGTGTCCATGGTTTAGGATTTTTCCAAATCGTCCCTGTCAGGTGTCCATGGAAAAGGCTTCTCCCAAAATCGTTGCTGTCTGTTTGGGTTTTGTTCCAGAACAGCTGTTGAACTGGATGACTTAAAGCAATTCATCAAACACTGAGTGATGGTTGAGACTTATCTAATAACATTATCAGATAAGGCCATTCTTAACCTAACCAGCCCAACAGGGATGTAGTTTCCTAGTGAGGGGAATTGTACCTTCTAACCAGCGATGTAATTTCCTATTTTTATTTATCATTTTCGATTCATTTGATTCATCTTTTGTCGTGAATCATCATATTTTAGTTTCACCCCCCAGCTAATTTTGAGAAACTGCGCCCTTGCTCCCAACTCTGGAAAGAAAGTGCGTCAAATCTGGGGAGAGTGCTGTTTTGAGTGAATTTCGGCGGCAGTCTCAGCCATTTTTTCTTCCTGCCCCCCCCCCCCCCCCCACAATCCTACGTATTTCAAAAGCGCATCCCTGTAACCCTACACTTATCCATAATGTACTTCTACAAGCGCCTGAAAACAATATTACTTTTGGTCTTGTGACGTCATCGTACAATCGGCTAGAAGCATTGGTGACCTTCACATCTTCGCATAATCACTGGTATTACCGGTGTAGGCCTTGTGCTTCCTAACATGGTCCCAATCAATGAGTGATAAACCCACGAAGTATTAGTATCAGTAGGTACAAACGACATTTGTGAAGTACTTAAGCAGCTTCATTTAGCTCTATTTGCAAACCAATGGCAATTAAAAGTGTTTTATCTCACACCTGTCCACCGCATTATCTGGAATTTAGATTTTGCTCTTACGGAGAGAACAAAAATTCCAAAGTCACGGTTTGTAGTGAGAACAAAAAGCCTAGGTGAATTTGCTCTGTACTGACACCTGGTACTAAAGAACATTCTTTGCCAGCAGATGGCAGTTAACACCTCGCTCTAGCTGGTCTCACTGATTACCCAAGACCATTCAAGATTGGCTGCTTGCAATTCCTAAATTTTCTAGCTTCCTAAGTAAATGCTTCCTTCCTAAGTCTGTGCTCATACCTACCGTACTTTTTTAGGCCATGGAACTGCTAGAAAATTGTTGATATTAACATTTCTAATGAAAATGTGTGAGTCTCAGTTAAGGCTGATAAAAAACCAATGCTTGAAATTTTGTGCACCTGTTGAATAATCCCCCAGAGCACATTATGACAAAACACGAAATGACACGCAAGCCACAGTGATATAAATAGGAACATCTGAGACATTAGTTGGTGTACCTACGATTTAGCCAAGGTGTAATCTTCCCCACCTGAGGGTCGGATGCTGGGCAATGTGTTACCAACCTTGGCGTTGACTGACCTAGATATACTTAATTTGAGACCAGGGGAGTGTTTTCCTATTCAGATGAATGATATGCTAGATGATGATGATGATGATGATGATGATGATGATGATGATGATGATGATGCTAGACGCTAGATGCTACCCTTTCCGCAACTTTGAAGAAAAAAATATTGGGTCAAAATCAGGGAGAACATGGCTTGCACTATTTATTTGGTCTGAAATATTTATCTGCTCACCCACTCCACAAAGTAACATACGAAAAAACTGCATTATCTTGGACAACAGGATGCGACGTGATTGAAGCTCGGAGGTCAGTGCAGCAGGGGTGGAGGAATTATTTCCTTCTCATAGGGCAAGCCAACTCTACATAGCACCGCTACTACACACTACTACATTTACTCATCTGCGTCGAGTCTGATACAATACTTTTCTCAGCGTATGGCGCTGGGCTGAATTTATATATTGCCTTGGTCTATACCACCAACCAATCCCGCTATAACCGTCCAACGCACGGGTCCCGCACGGGGCTCTGCCCCCTCCCCCCCCAAAAAACGCCGGAATCTTACATAAGTGGCACGCATGGAGAAGCGGTCCAACAACAGAGCTGCTGTAAGTCATTTATCGGTTTTCATATTGTTTTTTTAGAATCTTAATGATGTTGTAAAAATTGTTCATTTGCAAAACCCAGCTCAAATAAAGGGTAAATCTCAAAAACATTAATAATTATATAAATACGGAACCAAAAGTTGTACTGAACGGATAACAAGAGTCTCTACTTTAGCTTATACTCAGATCATAATAATGTGGCGACGATCTTTTGATCGATAGAAAAATTGAATGTTTTTATTTAATGCCCCTTTTATGCGTTTTGATCCCGTATTCAGTTCGGATTTCTTGGTGGAGAATAAGCCATCTCTCCAGTGCTAAATCCTCTCCAAGAGCCGGAGACTCGCGGAGCCGTGGATTTTCGCGTGCCCTGGGATGGTGTTTGACGTCACTACTATATCTTCCTCATATTTACTATCTTCAAACGCAAATTTAGCGACGGAAACATTAAAAAATGATATAAAATAATTTCCCAACCAATATATGATCGATTCATGCTATATTCAGGGGTATATGTTAGTGTGACATATGCTGTCGTATTAATTTGTATCGTGTTACAATGATGTCCGCGTACTATCCAGAAACGTTGAATCGTAACACACACGAGATGTTCTCTGTTCTCTCGCTTCTCCCTGGCCCGTCAGGAGGGGCGGTTGTAGTTTTGAGTGGGGGTCGGAGCCCGACGTCTGAGCGCGGGGGTCGTTGTTGGACGGCAGATGGGTTAAACATGTGCTGGTGAGCAGCAACGGACCTGGGCACTAAGTGCATTGAAAGGAAAATTGTGTTTGATATGATAAGAAGATTCGGTTGAGACTCGCCAAATATACCAGCCAGCGAGCAGCATTCTTCATTTAGTCGCGTGAGTGTGGCAGGCATTGTCGTCGAAATTTCAGGGTCAGCTTGACTCCTTATATCTCACGTTGCTTACAGAGAACAATCTTTATATTTTTCCGGTGTACATCTGTGGAGAACAAAGTGCTTTGGGGTTAAAAACACCAAGAAACACCCTAGTTTCAGACCATGACCACCGGTCAGTACACTAAGTCTGAGGCGCGACGGGCAGTGTAAGAGATGATGCGATACCCGGTCTCTTGCCTCAAAGCCACTCTCCCTTTCAGCAGCCGGAAGCCCCGAATGAATCCTTTACATGCGACGCTCCAACGTCCCCCGTTTACTTCTGAAACTACGGTTCAGTTATCCACAAACAACAAGCCTACCAGATCGGCGGGGCTTTTTAACGCCATCACTAAGGACGCCCTCCATGGTAGATCCTTGAAAAAGCTGTTAAGCGCCTTAAACAACCTGACGATTTACGAAGCTACGTTCTTCAAGACAGTCAGCTTCTCACACAACGAGTACAACCAACATCAGCCCACAGCCTTACACTAAACTCAATTCATTGCTGCGCGGCGAGCATTCGAGCTATCTGTCTCAAATGGCACAACGCCTTACAACACTGCGCGGCAAACTGATCACGTTCGTCGCAAGATGCTGTGATAAGCCATGATTCTTACGACTAGTAATAAGTTTAGTTATTTGGTATTAAGTGCTGTTTAGCATGTGAAATGAATGTTGGCTGAAAACATATGTGAAAAACACTGCTCTGAGGGGCATCAGAAAAGTACTGTGTTAGCGATATGTGACGTCTGTACTGGCATACTAAACTTAGTAGTTTTTTTTTGTTACTTGCTTGAAACTACCATGACTAAAGCTTTTCAGTTTGACAGAAGCTTAAGCTCAACTTGCTCATGCAGCGAAACGTCAACGTTTCGACATGTGCTTTACATAAGCTTACGCTGCAGGCGTCAGCGAGTACAGACCAATACTGGGCTTTGAATTTCGTCCAAATGAGATGCTTTGTTGTAGCATAGTTTGGTCTGCTGAAATTTGCTTCAATTTTCGCAATTTTGTCACCATTTGGCCTGCAAAAGCGTCCGTTCTTGTCACTGATCACATCCGGTAAATCAAAAGTTTTTGTTTTCAATCCTGACCTTTCGTTGCGTCACGTTCACCATGCCATGGATTCAGTAGCATGGGGAAGCTGAGGTAAAACATGTAATGCGTTTCATGAAAAAGGAGGGTAGTTCACGTGCTGTAGGTGTGTTACCGCTACTGATCATGTGCCCAATCAGCCAGTCACCGTCTGTATTTTTTCCAGCTTTGTGTCATAAGACTCACGGTTGGCAACGATCACCTACAAATAAGTTTCTATGTACTGCTTGGGTGAAAAGTTCCAGGGTTCCTCCGCAATCAACGCCATCCATTTCGAGCCCTCCCAGAACAGCGGAACCATTCTTCAGCGTTCCGTACCCGTGAGAGACCCCTTTCCCCTCCGCTTAGCTGATGTTCCCCTCAGGGATATCTCGTCCTAACGAAGTCAGGACGATGTTTTCAGAGAGCGTAAACAGCTAATGCATAGTCTCTTCTGACTTCTGTTGCGACGGCGCGCGATGTTTGTCTGTCACACGCTAAATATAGCTCAAAATAGTTCGCTTGCGCTGCGCCATAACTTCTCAGTTTGTGCCCGACATTTTCTTAAACTTCGGCGTAGCTCCCCTCAACCTTGCTAAGACTCTGCTTACGGGTTTGCGCCAGCGTTAAGCTCTTCACCGCGGTCACCTAGAGTCCTACCAGATATTGTCGAGCGTATGTGCAAAATATTTTGCATTTTGGGGAGAGGTCGTCCATCTTTCTGACATCGCCGACCACTTTTTCATCTCAACGTGGGGCTCTGGGCCTTGGACACCTGGCATGCCAATGCCGTGCCGCATAGACTCGAGAGGTCATGGCGCACACGATGGAGACACCCATGGTGAGCAATACGCGCCTGAGAAGAGACGTGAGCAGAGCAGGGCGGGGTCTACACGCGACGCAGGCGAGGTTGCGTTTTACGCATGCTTGCGGGGTGCGCTGTGCGCCGAGGTCGATGAGGAGGGCGCAATGGTCCGGAAGCGGATTGGGCAAAGAGGGAATACCGGTTAGCGGAGACCCCAGATTGGATGATTTGGGAAAATCTTGGCGGAACGACCCGCTTGCGCGCATTGTAGGACTGCACATTTTTATGCTACACGAAAGGAGGGTGGGGAACACTGACAGGGACCGAGCGGGAGGTCGGACTGAGAAGAATGATTGGCAGAGGTTGGACAAAACAGGGGTGAGTGGGACGTCAGGCAGAAGAATTGGGATCGTAACGGGTCATGCCATAGGTTTTGCGAGCATTTCCAAACAAATAGTGAAATGATCGGACTCTTCGTAGATCACAAACTCACGTGATGTTTTCTAATTTTTGAAATGAATTGTGCAGTGGTGGTTGTGCGCCTCTTTTGCGGGCTTTTTCGTTCAGTTTCGGCCCCGACGCGTATCTCCGCCGTGCCCGCAATGGAGATGACGCCACCGCCAGGGTTCGTGAAAGCAGTGGACCGCGCGCGGCTGAACACTGTCTCTCAGCCGTACCACTTTCCTTTGATCCGAACCGCACCAATCCATTAGCTCTGACCCCATTGACCAGGCTATTCTCACACCTGGGACGCTGCAATGGGAGCATTTTGGCAACCCTTCACTTCGCACTCATCCCCTCACTTCTGGTGAACGGGAGTGGACACCTGCGGCAGGCGTTGCGGTGAGGCCCCGTGGCGCCCGCCCTGCTTCCCTCTCTTGGAGCCGCTCCCGACCGCGTTACGAGGCCGGTGCGGCGTCACCATTTGGACCTTGCGCGAGTTACCAACTGCCAGCGGAGCGACACCGGTCTGCAAAGCCCTTTCCACGTCCCTTAGGCCCACCTCGGCGCTCGTCAGCGGCAAGAGGTCCCGCCATCGATCACTGCACGAACGGTTTGAATAAGTTATCGATAGACGCTGTCAATCAGATTGATATCACTTATGAACCCGTTTTTCTCTTCATACTTTCTATAACATACTGAACCTTCAATGACGAGAAACCATGCAACCGAGCTCGGCTGCCGCAATTGGTCGAAAGAGACGGAGTGTTTTTACGGAAGCACTCTTCAAAAAAGTGTGGATGCCAAGAAAACATGACAGCCATGAATGTTATGCAACAGTGATATTTATTATCACTCACATACCGCAGCATGATCAGTGGTAGCTTGCCCATTGCTTGGTGAATTAATATTATTTTTGTATGTCTGTCTGTAAATTTGTTCATTAATGCTAATTACATTTTGAGGTTAAGCCAACTCCTATTTTGTTTGAAATCGCAGGGCCGCAGGGTGGATATTTTTGTGGCTCTCACTCCGGTCCACGATGTTTCATAACCGCCTGGAGACGCCCTGAAAAATCGTCTGGACACGGAATTCTGGTTATTGGCCATAACCCAGCGACGGATCTCGCTCGTGAAGGACGGCCAGGATCATGCAACAATGTCATTGCTTCACGCCCCACTTGGGCGAAATTGGGATAGCAGGCTTACTTTCGAGATCTGATACTGGACATCGAGCGGGCAAATTAGAGGCGGCTGATGGCATATTGACAAAGGGGTTGTGCAATGTGTTATGCTCAAGAGAATGCAACAAAGTCAGTGTGCATCAAAACGTAAGCCAAGGAAATGACGCTGTATATTTTGAAGCATCCTGCGAAGGTGTCTTAAATGCATGTGTGGTGAGATGGAGGACGCTCCATGTGACGTAGGACAAGGCCCGGAGGCATGCACTCAAGCAAGACGCGAAAGAACTTGAACGACACCAGTTATGACGACTGATCGTGAGGATGACTTAGCAGTGGTCTAGTTAATACCGGGAGGTTGAACGAATATGGCTCAATGTCTATTTAATTATGGTACCAACGGCAGGATTATTGGAGCGTGTGTAACGGGGTGTATATAAATTACGGTGCTCATGAAGGGAAGAGAGGGTGTTTTGATGGATCGTAACAGAACTGTACCGAGGGAAACTGCAAGCTGAAGCTGAAGGCGTACTCAGCTGTGGCTGCAAATCACGCCAAAATATTTAAAGGCAAATTGAAACCCAACTGTAGTGTGCAGTCCGTCTCTCCTCATGACCAAGATCACTCTATATTTTGCTTCGCATTTTCACGTCAGCTAGGCCCCAAACATATGCTTCTTTTGGGGACTACACGTAAACTAGCGTGACCAAGGGGAGGGGCACCAAGCGTAACCAAGGCGTAACTAGTGGGGTTGGAAATGGCCAAGTGAGCGCGATGTAACATATGGCCGTTCCCCAATGACGATGGCTGGCGTTATGGCCTTTCCCCAATGACGATGGCTGGCGTTGTGGCCGTTCCCCAATGACGATGGCTGGCGTTGTGAAGGCCTGAAAGGCTTGTGGCAAGGCCCACAGCACTAAATGTGCCATGCCATGTGATGTCAGCCGATGCATAATTTCGTGTCTGCGCCCTTTTGCCACAGTTCAAAATGAGCTTTACATAGTCAAAATATGGGTGCCAGGGCAGTGGTGTAGTTTCCTACTCAGCTTGAGGGTCCCTCAGTCCGCCTTACTTGGGCTTCAGCCCCCTCCCAGTTTTGGGGAAAAGGTGGGGCAAACAGGAGGGAAGACCTGCTTGTTGCCATATTGTGGAGGCTGGTTGAGTAATTTTCACTGTTCAGCCCCTCAAATCATTTTGCGAAACTACCCCCAGCCTTAGGGGAACCTTTAAAGGCGCTTTTAAGCTGTAGTGCTTAGTTTTATTTGTGTTTAGCTTTCAGTTTTCATTTCAAGGCTCACGTATGCCATATGGCCATAGACTACGGCAACCACATGAATCGGTTAGGCTTTGCCACTTTGCCAACTCAATTCCGGTTTCCGAGCCGAGCCGTATTTGCGGCCCAACCTATAAATGTAAAAATACAAATATATCCACACACACACACACACACACACACACACACACACACACACACACACACACACACACACACACACACACACACCACACACACACACACACACACACACACACACACACACACACACACACACACACACACACACACACACACACACACACACACACACACACACACACACACACACACACACACACACACACACACACACACACACACACACACACACACACACACACCACACACACACACACACACACACACACACACGCACACACACACACACACGTGCGCATCAGCATTTTTGTTTTTGAGGAGTGCATGAGCTGAACGTAAGTTTGTTTCCTCAGAAACTTCTGCTAGCTCCAGTGTTGCCATGCATTCCTATCAGCGCCATCAAATGTTTTGAAGCGTTTGACGCAGAAATCACTTGTGGAAAGTGAAAATCGCCTGTCTCGATTCTCAATGTGATTCTCCGTTGAACGCCTCTAATTGTTCAGTGTTAACTAATTATTTTCGTTTATTGATCTGAGTAGTACTCCGCATCTGTCCATCGTGCCAAGAATATCTGTATTTCCCTTTACTTGATTTCCGCCACCACCCACCACGCCTTCAAACAGCGTGGGAGGCTGCGGCGCGTTCGATTGCGGTGACTCCGAACATCGGTCGTTCCCCGCTGGCGAGCGCTAAATTTCCCCAGCGCGAGGCTTATTTGATGGCCCTGGGAGTGCTCAGAATGGGCTAGGAACAAAGGCAATGTATAACGCTTAGAATAATGCAGAAAGTAAGCGAGGTACTTACTCACTCGGATTTACGGTGCTTTTTCTTCATCTTGGTAGTGAGACGGCCAGATTGCTTCTGGTAGGCTATGAGACCTTTATTTCTAATGCTGGGCTAAGACGACATGTGAGTGCGTAAAAAGTGATATTTTAGTTCAGCATTTTGAGATTACTTGGACGTCAAAATAGGACATTGAAGAGTTTGGTTAATGACATTTTGTTTTGTTTTGATAATTCCAAGCTCATGCCGACAAAGCTTAAAATCATTTTTGATAACGCAGCGTGTCAATCAATAGTAATACAAGCCTGTTTGAACTTTTCAATCTTGGGATCGTTTTTTTCCTTTTCATGAGTCTGTTTGTTTCACATAACATAACTAATATGTGATGAAATATGTAACGGATTGGCGCAACACAGAAACGCAATACCGGACACCAATCCCCGCCACAGGCATCAAGAAGCGAGGACGGCCGTTCCCGCCGCAACCCCACACCATCACTCGATGTCCGACGATTTTTGTGCCGAGCGTCCGCTACCATCGGCGAGCACGCCGTCACCGAGCGGAAAAAAGATAAACAGCCGTGTTCTTCGCTCATCCGTGCGGAAATTTCTCCCGCCACACCGGCCGGGGGAGGCTCGACCTGTGCTCGCAGCCAAGCCGTCAGCACCCGACAAACTTATCATCGGTAAACACCTTTAGTTTTAGCGGCACAAAGTTGTGGAGGATGTTTTCTGCTGTGTGGCCGATCATTACCAAAATTGTCGCCTTAGGAAGTAGACGCCATTCCTTTATTGGGCATGCTAGGGCCTCGCAGAAATTGTGACTTAACTTTAGTTGCCTAACCTTCTCATTCCGGGCTGAATGATGTTCAATCAAAAGCATAATGGGCTTGGTCTTAATATGGGTAAACATGCGCAAGGTGGGCTAAATTTAGGAGCTCAGATTTCGAATAAATGTGTGCTAGGCTCGCTATGCGCAAGTTAATTCTGCCCTCCTACGCGCTAGCCAACATAGAATCGTAGCAGTGATAAAGCCGGAAGGCACAGCTGCACAACAGCGCTGCTACAGCTTCCGTTCAAGGCGTTTGAAGGACTGAGGGTCTGTGTCCGCGGATGGCTGCCTGAGGGTGTGTTGTCTGGATGCGTCTTACAATGGCGGCGTCGGTGACAGGGGGTTTGCAGAAGACGAACCCGCTGACCGGAGCGCAAGGCCC
The DNA here is from genome assembly GCF_011947565.3 of Pollicipes pollicipes. Lineage (NCBI taxonomy): Eukaryota > Metazoa > Arthropoda > Thecostraca > Pollicipedomorpha > Pollicipedidae > Pollicipes > Pollicipes pollicipes. The sequence goes on along the minus strand of NW_023597034.1, from coordinate 7,634,514 downwards.
GCTGCGCCACGACGTCCGCGCCCGGTTGCGCTGTTCTGAGTATCGGGCTCAAGACATGCGTTGGAGGGTGGCAGCTAGTGTTGACTGTTGGCTAAACAGGAGAGAACCAAAAATTTATGATTGTTGTTTCTTCACGAGTGTGTTTCAGCCCACATTATGTAGTGGTCAATAGGATAATGTCGAACAGAGAGCACGTGTGACCGATATGATAGCTCTGATTTATACTGCTTCTAGCCTGGGTGAGTGGCTGGTTTTCAGTACTCAGCCCCACACTATATCACAAGAACGATTAAGTAAAGGATGTTCATTAAGTGAATTCCATCGAAAATTGTGAGCTCCGTTACTGATCTAGTTGAATTTCAATGCATCAGGGGGTACTGATTAGAAAACGACGTCAAACAATCAATAAACAAGGAATTCTTCAGCGCGGCTAGTGGTGATCAGCGCTCAAGGTGACCTTTGTCGGCAAGGTCGATTATTATCAGCGTAAAATCTCGCAATGCCGAAACCCCGGGGGGTTAACGCCTTCCTTGCTAACATCACACGTGATGTTGAGTTTATCTAGACAGGGACGTGTTAGGGGAGATTAAGTGCCCAGAACTCGATCAACTTGGTTGCAATTCCATTAATATACACGTGTAAATGTAGGTCGTCAGCTGTAGTCAGTCAAGGATGACTGGATGCTCGGTGACGAGACTAGGTCGCTAACTGTAGTCAGTCAAGAATGACTGCGTGCTCCGTGACGAGACTAGGTCGTCAGCTTTAGTCAGTCAAGGATGACTGGATGCTCGGTAGCGATAAAACCACAAGCACGTTCATTGTGAAATGCCAATGCATTTGTTCGTGAATACTCGCACGTGTACTTTCGCACTGCTGAACGCAATAAACCTGTGTGGCTGAATTTTTTGGCTGATTCAATTTCGCGTTGGAGCGATATTTTGGCGGCTGTTTGGTACCGCACGGCGATTGAGGTACCGAACAGCAGCGTGGTGCACCGTGCGGTACACAGTGCGCTACACAGTGCGATACACAGTGCGGCACGGCAACGTCAGCGAAAAATGCAAGGGCTTTGTCAGTCAGCTGTCACCTTTTGCGTTGACGGGTGGTTACAAGGTGACGTCACAGTGTCGACCCTTCCTCGTGAAAATCCATCGTTTATGGTTATGGCTCAGGCACAACGGTTTCTGAGAAATCTGCTTTCTGTTCATGGGAGATGGATTCAAACCAATGTATGAGACTTTCTTTAATGTCTCATTGCTGGCAGCGAAGTAGTTGTGTTATCAAAGTATGTTCTTGGACTAAGAAGAGTAGCCAGCTGTTAACTGATTTCCTTTGCCTAGTGCCTTTCACGTCCATGCATTAAACAGTAAAGCTGGCCTTGCGTCGTATGTTTTGGTTCATGCCACACCGCACCGTCCCTCACCCGTGCAGATCCTACACTGGTTCGCGGCAAATAGTCAGAGGTGGGTGATATTGGGCTGTTCTTCCCTACCGCTACTAGCCCCATCCTTCCTTTCAGAGGTACATGTGCTTAGATTGTCCCCCTAACTGCCACTAAGATGCTCCTCAGAACGATTCGGTACCTGGCCTGTGCAAATATTGAAAGGAGGTTCGCGACCTAAATAAGGCTTAAAATTTATTTTGACCATGCTTGAAATCAAGCTTTAATTTCTTAGAAGAGAACGACTCTAAGGATGATGCTCCAGACGTCAACCCTCCTTTTTCTTAGGGAATGTCTACGGAAGGTATCTAAGATTGAGGCTGCTGTTCTTCGCAGTCATTTTGCACTTCCTAATTAAAACGTATTGGAGTGATTCATCTAACGCATTCTTGTGGTTTACTTTGTACAATTAATTTTGGGTTATTGTATTGTATGCTGATTTAGTGGTGCTGCTCAGATTATGTCTACAGATTTTGTCTAAAGCTTTCATCGCCAATTTACAGATTATTTTAAAAGCTGTCGACGTTTATGCCGCTGTGTTAACACCTTCGTCTACCGGCATCACATGACATGAGGCTGTCCGGCTACCGGCATTACATGACATGAAGCGTCATTTTGATGCTGTCTGGCGGGCTGACTGACCACACCGAGAATAATCGCCCTGGCAAGTGAAGGGCTCTGTTGCAAGGATCCCTATTGGCTTACTTGTAGAATTACGGGTGAAGTTATGTCAGCGAGCGAGCTGTACCCGAGTAAGACAAATGAAATATTACTTGTAGGTACCTGAACTGTGAATGATTAAGCTCTTCATCCAGCATGTTATGTTTCCTTCATTGCCTCCAGATTCACACCATTCCAAAAGCCCTTTTTAACAGCCCTGTGCTCAGCTAAGCCATTGCTGTCCTTATTCTCAGGCGGCATCCAGGCGCTGGAGGCCATGCTGTACACGCTGGACTACATAAACCAGCAGTCTTCGCCGCTGCTATCCGGCGTGAAGCTCGGCGCCCTCATCCTGGACGACTGCGACAAGGACTCGTACGGTCTGACACAGGCTGTGGAGTTTATCAAAGGTCAGTCAAGGTCAGCGGCACCACAGGTCAGAACTGAGACGAGGCGGGAGACGTGCCCGCAGCGCCAGCCCGAACCATCGATGCGCGCTCTCCACACTCCCAGAGGTCAGGGGGCATGCTGTCACCGTCGATGTAAGCGCCAAAGCCAAGGTTAAGTATCAGCACAGTCCGGCCAGCTCAGAACGGAAAGCATCTGGACGTAGTACAGCTGTTCTAATAAGAGCTGTATTCGATTGAAAAATAGTTTACCTACAAACAGTCCGACACAAGCTAAATATATATATATATATATATATATATATATATATATATCCTAAGAAAACGGACCAAGCCCCGGAAATCGAAGAGTGAGGCAAAGGCAGCGTCTTCAGTACGGCGCATATACATCTATTAGCGTATATGTGACGTACCGGACCATCCAAACCGTACCAAACTGACGTCCAAAGACATGCTCTGCCGAAAGAATATGGTAACAACAATGCCATAGTAATAAGTCAAGCCCCGGAACCGAAAACCGAAGTAAATCCCACGTTTTCAGTACGGTACATATGCTTTAACTGGCGCAGTGCACCTCATGCACGGGTCCGGATAATGCAATTCACACTTGCTAGAAATAAATACGTCGTGCGGACAACGTCGGCTCAGTTACAACATTTCGGTTCAATGAATAAGACCCATGCATTGTCGTGAGATGTTGCCATCATGTGCGGACGGACTGCAGTAGCACCCTCTTAAAGAAGTGCACCTCTTGTGTGATTCGAATTGACGAGACCTTAAAACCGCTCTGAGATCCAAATACATGCTCTACCGAGATATATGCCGACAGCAACCCCAAGGAAATAGGCCAAGCCCCGCAAACCGAAGACCGAAGTAAAGTCAACGTTTTCGGTACGGCACATGCACGTTTATTGGCGCGGGGCACTTGAACCACCAGTCCTTATAGTTCGATTCACACTTGCTAGAAGTACACACGTCGTGGCGACAACGTCGTACTTCGGTTCAATGAACAAGACTCATGCATTGCCGAGAGATATCGCCATCATGTTGCGCGGACTGACCGCAGAAGCAGCCCCTTAAAGTAGTGCACCTCTTGTACAATTCCAAATGACGAGACCTAAAAACCGTTTTGCCATCCAAAGACACACTCTACCGAGATAATGTGCCAACAGCAATTCTGAGGGGGCAGACCAAGCCCCGGAAACCGAAGACCGAAGCGAGACCAACGTTTTCGGTACGGTACATACATGTTTATAAGCGCAGCGCACCTTATACACGAGAGTACTATCTTGGTAGAGAATGTTCTTGGATGCCAGAGGCGTTTTCAGGTCTCGCCAGCTGGAATAATGGAAGAGGTACACTACTTTAAGGGGCTGCTTCTACGGTCAGTCCGCGCAACATGATGGTGATATCTCATGGCAATGCATGAATCTTGTTCATTGAACCAAAGTACGACATTGTCGCCACGACGTGTTTACTTCCAACAAGTGTGAATCGAACTATAAGGACTGGTGTTTCAAGTGCCCCGCGCCAATAAACGTATATGTGCCGTACCGAAAACGTTGGCTTTGCTTCGGTCTTCGGTTTGCGGGGCTTGGCCTACGTCCTTGGGGTTGCTGTCGGCATTTATCTCGGTAGAGCATGTATTTGGATCTCAGAGCGGTTTTTAGGTCTCGTCAATTCGAATTATACAAGAGGAGGACTACTTTAAGAGTGTGCTACTGCAGTCCGTCCGCACATGGTGGCAACATCTCACGGCAATGTATGAGTGTTATTCATCGGACCGAAGTCTTGCAGTTCCACCGACATTGTCAGCACGATGTGTTAAGTTCTAATAAGTGTGAATCGCATTACCCGGACTCGTGTGTGAGGTGCACTACGCTAATAGAGGTACATGTACCGTACCAAAAACGCTGGCCTTGCTTCAGTCTAAGTTTCCCGGGACTTGGTCCGTTACCCTAGATTGCTGTTGGCATATTATCTCGGCAGAGTATGTCTCTGGATGTCACAGGGATTTCAGGCCTCGCTCGTTGGAGTTGTACAAGAGGTGCACTACTTTAAGAGGGTGCTACGACAGTCCCTCCGCACATGATGGCAGCATCTCACGGCAACGGAGTATTCATATTAATTGAACCCAAGTGTTGTAGCTTAAGCGACATTATCGTCACGATGTGTTTGGTTCTAATAAGTGCGAATTGCATTATCAGGACTCGTGCATGAGGTGCACTGCGCTAATAGACGTTAATATACCGTACCGAAAACGTTGGTTTGGCTTCGGTGTTGGGTTCCCGTGGCTTGGTCCGTGGCTTAAGATTGCTGGAAATGCTTCAGTTTAGCCGACGTTGTTGGCTTTTTCTCTGTGTTGTCTGCTTGGAAATAGCAATTAAAGCTTCACAACTGGAAACAAATTAGGAGTGCAATTATAAAGTAAGAAGTAGAAAGAAGTGCAATGATAAGGTAAGAGTGTAGGCGCCTTGCTGGTCTGCGCGCGACGGGCCGTAAGTTGTGTAGAAATTAGTACGTTGTGCAGTAAGAATGTGCAGAAATGGGATACCATTCTTGGTTTCTCGTATTACCGTGATTTGGTGCTTATGTTGCCCTTAAGTACCTGTTATAAATCACCCTCTGCCTGCGTATTAAAATCACATTACTGGTTTGTTGCCGAAATGATAAAAGAGTCAGATGGTAATTTATAAGATGATAGGCGCTCATGCGAGCATTGTGAGTAGCAAGTGGTCGAAACGACGAAATAAATAATGTTAATTGCCTGCTCATTATTTTGGTGCTAAAGATGTTGTTTGGGTTGTATGATTTCCAAGTTGGGCAATTCTGCTAACGCGAGCTGGTTGTGCCCGTTTCGTACTGCGCACAAAACGTTCGCGGCGGAGATTTTTCTTCTTCTAAAAAAGGTGAAGTACTTGAAGAATCCTCAGTACGGCGCAGGGAGCTTTACCATCGGACAAATCCCACACAGAGCACGTGTGGTAAGCTCTCTGGCGCCTTCTGCAAGCTTTTGACACGGGAACGCCTGACGTTGCGCACGCGAAGCCGGACCTCGGTGCGGTCTCTTCGGGGCCGGAAATGCAAGCAATGGATGCACAACCGTTACGAGTGAGGGTAGCCTGTCCCAGTGGTGGGGTTCATCGCGTGATTATCAGGGCCGGCCCGACGAATGCGACCACGCGATACGCTCACGTGACGACATCAGCGCATAAGGGGCGTCCAATTCTTGATTGCATTGCGTGCCGGTAAATACCCAGGCGGGTGTTTTTTCAGCGATGCGTAACGCTGAATGGTGCAACCGGAAACAAAGGTTTTTAAGCGTACACGTTTTAAGCGTCGTGGAAGCTGCGTTCCGATGGGTCTCCCGAATTATGAGATCTGAGTTCATATAATGACAGTTATCAACCGTCGATACATCAGGGGTACGTTAAGTAAGGTTACCAAGCAAACACGGGCGGTATTGTTAATGCCTACATGGTATAAATGATCGTCAATATGAACATCAGGATGAGTGGTGACAATGTAAACCATGTTTGCTTGATAGTGCTGTGGCGTGTAAGCATATAAACTCTAATCTCAGAACACCATTTCAGTCGACACATGGTTAAAGTATCTGTCCTGTGACGTCTAAAGCACTGTCATTGCTTCTTGACGTCCTATGCACGCATCATTAAAAAGGGTCGGTTCAGAGCCCGATGAGGAGCAGCTCTGGGAAGGTTTTTGATGCAAGAAGGGGCAACTAAGACAAAACCTGGCCTGGCTTTCTCTTTAAGATTGCGGGCTAAGTGGGGAGTCGGCTCCATTTCTAACCATCTCATGTTAGGCGGGTTTAAGAGCCAAGTCCTCTCCCGTGCCTCCAAGTGCCAGGGCTGAAAAAGCACCGTTTCTATCAGCGCCGAAATGTGGAACCGTCTGAACCGTCACCCGGAGTCAAGTCTTTCGGAAGCCTTTGCATGTATCGCTAAATGCAAAAACCACAACAGCAAAGACAACCTAGATGCAATGCGGCACAACCATCACACATTTTCGTTTCGTCAGCTCATTTGCGCTTAAGTTTCAGTTGATCACCATCGAACACTACATGAGTGTTGAGACTTACCTTACAGAATTATCAGGTGAAGGCATACTTAGCATAACCAGCCTAAATGCGTGTAGTTTCCTATTCAGGTTGGGCCGGGGGTGGGGGTGGGGGAGGCGGGATTGTGCCTCCTAACCAGGCATGCAGTTTCCTGTTTACAGTTGTCATTTTTATCCATTGCTTTTCAGCTATCATTATTTGGGGTCCAGCTCCCAAAAACCTACTTTGAGAAGCTACATCCCTGCCGTCAGCCGTGAAAAAACTGTGTCACATCTGAGGAGAAAACTTTTTTAAGTGCGATACGAAGACAGGGTCAGCCATTTTGTCCCGTACCCTTCTCCTTCCCCTTCCCCATATACATTTCGCAAAACAGCATCCCTGTGGCCCTACACTTACCGATAGCATGGTTCTACAAAGCACGTGAAACAATATCATTTTTGTTTTCGCGACGTCATCGTACAATCAGCTGAAAGCGTTGGCGACCTTCCTTATCTTAGCATAATCATTGCCGGTGCAGAACTCGTACTTCCTTACATGATCCAACTATTTGGAGTAAAATCTACACAATAAAATCGTATCAACAGATGCAAGCGACATTTTAACATATCTACCACATTCATTTAACTTTATATGCAATATGATGACAACTAAAAGCGCTTTATTTCATGTCCGTCCACTGATCAGTACGCTAAGTCTGAGGTGCAACGGGCAATGTGAAGGCCTGCACCAGCGATGCTCTAGGCCTCTTACCCCAGCCACTGTTTTCTCCCGTAGCAGGAGCCCCGGGTGAATCCTTGACGAGTGCCACCCCAACGACCTCCGTTTACCTCTGAAGCTACAGCTCATGTATCCACAAACAACAGCCTAGATCGGCAGCGCTTTTAACCCTATTACATAAAATAACTGACGATTAGCTACGTTCTTCTAGCCAGTCGGCTTCTCGCGACATGAACACAACCACAGTAGCCCAGCCTTGCACTAAACCCCGTATTACCGCGTGGCGTTCGCTACATTAAGCCATCTGTCTCAAATTGCACGACACCTTAAAACGCTGCGTAGCAAACTGATCACGTTCGTCGCAAGATGCTGCGGCCAGCCACGTTTCATACGACTAGTAATAGGCCTAGTGATTTGGCATTCTTTACTGTTTGGCATATAAAATGCATCTTGGCTGAGAAATCTGTCAACACTGATCTGAGGGCCATTGGAAAATTACCGTGTCACCGCTGATCTGTGACGTCAGCACTGATATGGCATAGTTTGTAATATGCTTCCGTCACCAGTAAGAGACTACCCTGATTAAAGCTACTATGTTTGGCAGCGTTTTATGGCTCAGCTTGCTCATACAACGAAACGTTAACGTATCGACATGTGCTCACGCTGCAAGTGTTAGCGAGTGCAGACCAACACTAAGTCAAAGAGTCTGCTAATAAAGTAAGTCTATTGTTTTGATGAAGGCATGTTGCCGAAATATCATCCTAACTATATATCCATTCTTCTGGTATTTCTCCGAGGAATAAGGCTATTAGTACAGTCTTATCTATGTGAATAATGTTCCTCGCTAATGCACTGAACAACTGACCAATACTAAGCTTTTGAGTTTCGTCGAGCTGGGATAGTCTGTAGCACGGTCTTATCTGTTGGAATTTGTTTTCATTTCGTATCTTTGTCACCAATTGATTGGAAGAAGTGTCGGTTTTTTGTCAACGATCATACCCGGTAAATCAGAAGCTTTTTTCACCCCTACCATTGTTGCTGCTCTTCACAGCTTCCGCCCGAGGGGGGCACACGTGTCGTCGTTCATCAAGCACTAAAATATGAATTGATACAATTCGACAAAAATACATTTACATTTGTGTGTGCATTTATGTAGAATCCAGGCGCACTCTTGCTGCCGTTCATTAGCATCTCATTGTTCAAATGATAAGCTTCTACTCATTAAACTTGCGAAGGATGCACGGGCTCTTTTCTAGCAAGGATCAGTTTTCCCATGGTGATAGCAGTGCCCTACACAGACGCATTCAACTCAAGATCTTGGAGTTGCAAGAAGGTCACAGAAAGCCCAAACATTTAAGATAAGACGGCACGTGATGAATGTCCCACGGGAGTCTTTAGCGTGTGAACGCTCTTAAACGTCTGGCAGGCCCTTGGTCACAAGAGACATATCGCACCCGATTTCCACATGTAATGAAACTCTGTAGATCTTTTCAGTGCAGCTGATGATATTTTAGCGGTTTGTGTGCCGTGGAATATCAATCACTTCTTATGTAATGCATATATATATAAATATACATATATATATATATATATATATATATATATATATATATATCACTCACACATATATTTATATATATTATGTATATATATATAT
>NW_023597034.1:7560299-7624551 GCF_011947565.3 Pollicipes pollicipes | reverse complement strand
TCTCTCTCTCTCTCTCTCTCTCTCTCTCTCGCTATCCTCTCTCTCTCTCTCCTCTCTCTCTCTCTCTCTCTCTCTCTCTCTATCTCTCTCTCTCTCTCTCTTCTCTCCTCTCTCTCTCTCTCTCTCTCTTCTCTCTCTCTCTCTCTCTCTCTCCTCTCTCTCTCTCTCTCTCTCTCTTCTCTCTCTCTCTCTCTCTCTCTCTCTCTCTCTCTCTCTCTCTCTCTTCTCTCTCTCTTCTCTCTCTCTCTCTCTCTCTCTCTCTCTCTTATATATATATGTGTGGGTGGGTGGGTGGGTGTGTGGGGTGTGGGTGTTGTCTGTGTGTGGGTGTGTCTGTGTGTGTTCATGGTGAACATGGCGAAATAGGGTGAGAGGAGTCGGTGGGGCCACTAGGTAGCACTGCGCCTTAGAAGGTGCACTTTCCAGAAGTCTGCGGTGCAAGCAATCAACATTCGCGCGTATGTCTGAGCAGTTCATTAAGCACTTGTTATGCCTCCCTCGGCCCGAAACACGTACAGCCATGGGGCCCGACACTTTTTCGGTGGTTCTGTGCAAAACCTTTTTTATCTCTCGACGGCCTGAAGCCATTTCCGAGAGGGGAAACAACTACTTCCAGCTTAAGGTCAGGCAAGGATTACGTTAAACCGGCTCATGCTGTCCGGTGCAGAACAAGGCAGCAGGAATTGTTGAAGCTACGTTAACACGCGCTCGGGTGGGGGTCAAATTGAACCCCCGCCCCCCAAGGTTTTCCCGAAATGGTTCCTAACGGTGCGGATTGCGCCAGATTTTGCATAGCTGTAGATAATTAAATATTGGATCGTCTGACATCAAAAATGTGGATGTACCTCGCACGGTCGCTGGCCTGTGGCAGGTCAGAGTCAGGCCACGGTTTCAGCGAAGGCACGTTCCAGGGAATCTTTCAATCCGACCAGACAACGGAGTGTTACACGAAGCCATACATCTCTGTGATACTTTCTTAGGCAACACAACAATTAAATAAACAAATAGCGTTGACCTAGGGACAGGTATGAAGGTCAGACCAAGGCCAAAACCAACCTGAATAGTTCGCTGTCCTAAAATGACCCAGATCAACATTTTGTTTTAGGAACATACTGCCTAGCGTAATCTTTTTCGCTTATCCAAATGCGCAATTCAAAGCATTCTTATATTATTTTGGTCATCATGACCTTTAAAGTCCAAAAAGGTCAGTGACCTTAACTGAGCGTGTGACATTTTGTTTAGAACAGTTGACCAGGTTTTAGGGGCCCTTTGGACACCAATCTAAAATTTGAATTTGCTTGGCCTTACCTGACCAGAAGGTCATGGCCTATGGACTTTAAACTTTGACCTAAGTGAGTTCTTGTACAGTTCAACACACCCTGTGAATTCTGTCTCTTTAGCTCCCTTAGTTCCCGAGATCTCAGTGGGCGGTCAAATTGACCCCCTCCTCCCGAGCAAAGGGTATCCAACCGGCCATCCGGGCGCGTGTTTAAAGGTCAAACAAGGTCACTGACCTTAACTGAGCGCGTGACATTTTTCTTAAAAAAGTTGGCTAGATTCTAGGGGCCCTTTGGAGACCAATCTGGAACTTGACTTGTTTGACCTTATTTCGCCCGAAGGGCATGATCTAGGGACTTGAAACTTTGACTGAAGCGAGTTCACGTTCAGGTCAACTAAACTCTGCGAATTTGGTGTCTTTAGCTCTCTTAGTTCCCGAGATCTTAGGGGCTCAAATTAACCCCTTACCCCACCCGTCCGAACGGTATCCAACCGGCCGGCCGGGAGCGTGTTAAGCCAATCTAGCTCATGTTCTGTCCGGAAAGATCATAGCAAGTAAAGTAAACCGCGGCGGTAGATATCACCATCGCACAACACGCATCCAATACGCTTGAACGACAAGTAAGCCTCCTCGCCGGCCCATTCCGCCAGACTCCTCGGGTGCAGCGAGTCCTGTGTATGGTGTCCGTGCCAGCGGTGGCTTGGCTCAGCTGACTTGTCGACAACCTGTGCGATGGATGGATCCCGGGCCGCTTCGTCGCAGCAACGGGGAGACTAGTTCCGAGCTCCGCTGCCCGGGAGGCCTTGTGGTGCTATGTGATGTTTAGTCCTGGCAAGTCCTAACTAAGAAAACCAGGACTCTTAGCCAATGAGAAAAACCTGCAATTTTTGCCAACCTATGTAGAAAAAATCCTTTATTTAATAAATTTGCTTATCCTGGACGGTGCAAAAATTCAAAGACGAGAACGAGCAAGTTAGGATAAGAGTCACCGAGGCGAGAATGGAGATCGAATGGAAGCCGGTTAGCGTTGGCGTAATTGATGAAGGGTTGCCTTGATTGCTTATATACATGGCACACAAAGAGTGAGTGATTTATCGTGAATTGGATGTTGCATTGATGGCGTAGAGTAGGAGTGCGCTCAAAAAGGTGGTAGTGGGCGATTTCGGTGTGGCTGTCACGGAGTGTGGCAAGCAGCATTTCCTCGACGCAACTGTCTTGATTAATTGTCGGCCAGTACTGGAGTATGGGTTTATTGGATGGAGGTGGTGATGAGCGCGTTCATCCCAATCGGATTGGAGAAGAAACAAAAATTTAAATGGATGACTGTAAAATATCAAAAGCGGGATAACGAAGATGGTAATGTAGGACTTCGTTTTGCTTCCTCGTCAGCGATGTTATTTCCGTGAATATTTGAGTGTCCAGGTATCCAGATAAATATCACCGTGAGTTTGCTGAGGCAGGGAGCAGAGCGTTCGACGCATACCGTTTATAACTGGATGAGACGAATCATGGAGTGTCACGAGGGCTTGTAGCGAGGAATGGGAGCCTGCACATACGACCGCCCTTTGTATCTTACCCTCCTTGATGTGGAGCAGGGATGACAGGATTGCTGTTAGCTCAGCCGTGTACACAGTGTTGTAACTTGACAAGCGGTTTGATTTATGACAATTATGACGCACGGAGGCGGCCCCTGTGCGGCAGTTCACGGCAGGAGCCGCCCGTACATCTAAAGGTGTGCTGGTTGTGTTCATCTTTGGACTCTGCGAAAAGTGCACGCACTTCGGTTTCTGATACGTTTTGTTTTTCGTGCTTGAACAGGAATATTGCATTTGGTATAAGGTCGCCTCAAAAGGGTCGGGGACTGGGCATTAGGCTGCAGGAAATGTTCGAGAGATTAAGCGCTTGTTGCGCTCGAATAATGCGGGTGCTGATGGTTGAGTACTGAAGTTCCACTTTGGTAACAGTGCGGTTTGGGCGGTGTGCGAGGGGATTTTATGTGGGGGTACCAACGTGCGCTGCGGCGCGTGCGTGAAATCTGAAAAGTTGCCATTTGGGACCGGGAGGTGTGAAGTGTAGCTGTCATTCCTCGGAGCGCAGCATTCTGGATGATCTCCAGGATTTTTATTTTTGGAAGAAATGTCATAAAAAGCCATTGCAGTCCAAGGTCAGGAACATCAGGTAGGTATAGAGGCGGAGTTCAGCGTCCGTCGGCACCTCACTCCCGTCCTGGAATGCATTTTATTATGCAGAGTGGCCTGGCGCAAGGTTGCTTAAGGTCGGCAAAATGAGCATTGACAGTAACACGACGAGCTGATGTTATGCAAAGGTATTTAACACTGTGAACAAGAGGGATCATTTTATCGTTAAGGTTTAGGGGGACCGCAGTTTGAACGTTAGTTCGTCTAGAAAAGATCATTGCCGCTGTAGTCCTAACCGTGTGCACCACGCGTGGATATCATTTATAGCTGGTTGAACATAATGCATTGCCTGGTCGATAGAGCATGCGTATACCACACAGCTAGATCGTCCGCACCTGGAGAGTCATGAAAACGAAAAGAAATATGAATGGTGTTATTGAAAACATCATCTATCATTACGAAAAAGAGGGCTGGAGATGAGACACTGCCCTGCGGAAGGCCGTGATCCTGCGCCGTCGGAGAAGCAGAAGTATTTCCACAACGCACAGAAAATGTCTCATCATTTTTTGTTTAATTTGATGAAATTGACGAGACAGCCGTGACCTCCCATGTCATGCAACTTAATGAGGAGAGCAGTTTTATTAACCCTGATGAAAGCGGCCTTTAAAACCGCGAAGAGTGCTACGGCACTTGATTGAGTCTGAAATCTGGGCTGAACTGAATCGGTGATGTGTACCAGACTATCCGCCGTGGAACGGCCGGGACGGGGACCATCCTGAAAAGATGAAAGAAGGTGATTCGGCTCTAGGAACACTCTGATACAACCGTTGGCCATTCGTTCGAATATCTTAGAAGCACAGTTAGTGAGAGAGAGATTGGATGATAGCTCGAAGTGACGGAGGGGTCTTAGATGACTTAAGTATAGGGATAAGTGTGCTAGAGCGCTAAGAGGGAGGGAAGGATCTGTTGACTCACATATCATTAAAAGCCGACAGAAGATTAGTGAGACCGGACCTAGTAAGTTTTTTAAAGAAAGGGCAGGCTGACTGGCCTGGAACGACAGAAGTGTTTTCATACTTACTGATGACAAGCTCTAATTCATAAGGTGTGAGGAGTGTGTTGAATATCTCAATGTTAGCAGACGTGAAGTTGAATGCGAGCAGCGTGGCGTTGAGTGTGTTAGTGATCTGTTGGGAAAACTGTTCGGAGGATGATGCACGGGCGAAGTGTGCGGCAATTCTTGTGGCGACTTCGAATGGGATGCTGTAGTGTTGGTTGCTGTCAGGTGCGGCGTTTTGTATTGTGGCGTGCGTTTGTTTGTGAAGCATCGAATTAGTGACCACATTTTAGACAGGGGGAGGGGGGTTGAGAGGTTGAACGTATCTGAAAATTGTTCCCAGCGTTCCTGTTTTGCACATTTAATTATTAAATCGGGTCGATGTTTAACTCTACGAGCCTCCTCCTCGTGGGTTACGCAAATTCAGCTACGAAAGGCACGCATAGCCCGGCGTCGCAGAGCTACTGCGTGCTGACACCCATCGTTCCACCAGGGTGCATGTTTGTGCCCTGGTTGACGATTAATGTGTGCGCTGGTGAACATACTGGTGCGCTGAGGCTAAAATATTGTTTAGAAATGGATGGAGATCGGGAGTTGATCCCGAAGGGTGTGCCTCGTCTATAAAATTTTGGAAAGATGTCCAGTCCGCTTTGCGGACGTTCTGCCGGGGAAGAAAATTAAAGTCTAGTTGTCCTGAGGGGACCTCTATCTTTATGTGGATCGGGTGGTGGTCACGAAAAACCGGGTCCGGCTGAGCGTCGTGCGTAAAGAGTGGTGCTATGCGTGGTGTTGAGAAGGCAAGATCTATAACAGAGTGTGTCACTGTGCCTCCGCGGTGATGTGCATGCGTAGGTGTCAGTTCATTGATGCAGATGAGGTCGTGAGTGTCCATGAGTCTGTGCAAAAGTCGCTCCCTTGCTTATGTTGTGTTACAACCCCATGCGCGATGATGGCGTTCATGTTCCCAAGTAGCAGACAGGACGAGGGATTTTGCGCTAGCAGGACGGAGAGATCAGCTGTAGAGACGGGATTGGTGGGGCTAACGTACATAATAAGAACGGTTAGATCTAACGGTGCTAATGCTACCTTGATTGCAACGAAATTAAAATGGGTGTTAAAATGAACTTGACGATGTAACAGGCTATTTGAGACAAACGAAGCCGAGCCGCCTCGGCGCGAAGGCTCGTTTACGCTATATGTGTAGAGGCAGTGAGCGTTGAAATTAAAGCTGCAATTAAAAGAATATCAGTCGTTAAATAGGTTTTTTGAACGGCGGCCATCAATGGTTTGTTTTTCATCTTATGTTGATTGAATTCTGCCCAATGGGTTGCCAGAAACGTCGCATTCCATTGGAGCAAGAATTCACCGAATTAAGGATTCATTTAGGAGGGAGGGAACACCAACCAGCAGAGCGGCAGTGGGAGATATCGAGGGGCGCGACGGCGGGAGCGCGTAACGCGGCGGGCTCGACGATCGAGCGAGGGACCGACCTGGGAGCCTGGTATCGACGGCCCGGTGGGTGGGGCATCAGACGGGGCTTCCTGGGACGCCGGTACGAGTGGAGGGGGGGGGGACCAACACCGACGCGCTGGGATGAGAGAGGGGTTCTCTGGGTCGGGTGGGGCGGACCGCTCATCAGGGAGGCTCGCAACCACCGGGTTTACCTCAGCTGAATCGGTCGGCGCGAGCTCCCGCACCAGACGTGTTTGACTTGGGTAGGAATGGCGTGCTGAGAGGAAGCGCTGTGCCGTGGCGTGGTGCTCGCTCAGTATCTCGGGCTCCTCAAGAGGACGCGGAGGGGGAGGGGGCGACGCTATGGGCTGGTGTCAGAGGGGGACGGCGAGGGCACGCCTCCTGTGGTGTGGGCCACTGCTGAGAGTGGAGCTCTCATTGAAGGGGTGCGTGGGCCCCTGCCGCTGCCTGCTGCTGGCGCTCCCTCAGCGCTTCGTGCTGCATATCTCAGGTGGGACAGGCACGGCGGGCCCAAGCTGCGTGTGGGCCTTTGTGTGAGGCGCAGCGCAGGTTTTCGATGCCACACTCCCGTCTGCAGTGGGAGTCCGCGCGGCGGCTGGTTGGGTTTGCAGCCCGGTAGGTCCGGTCAGTATGGCCGAACCGTTGACAGGTGCGGCACTGCTGGAGGGGGGGGGGGGGGGGGGGGTAGACCTTAGCCGGGACCACAAGGTACCCGCAGAAGATGGCCCGCGGGAGCTTAAGCCCTTTGAACCGCAGTCGGACCAGTGGGTTGGGCCCATGCCGGGACGGTGGGAGAGCAGGCGCACAACCTCACACACACACACACACACCGCTCGGTCAGCTCCCCCAGCACTTCTTCCTCTGACAGCTCGGTTAGTTCCGGGCTGCACACGACCACCTGAATGGTATTTAGGCGGTCTGCGATAGTGATTAATGCATCTCGCTCCATGAACCTGCTTAATTTCAGCAGGGCCTTGGCCTGCTGTTCAGAAAACACTATGACCAGGAAGGACCCCGACCGGAGCGGTTTCGCGGCTTCCACTTAGCCAGCGTGCAGCTCTAGTTCACGACGGACGGCGAGGGGGCTCGTTGCTCGAAAATTTCCCTCATTCACATTTTTAACGAGCACAAAGCTCGGCCCACGGGGGAAAGGTGGAGGGGGCAAACAAGCCCCTCGCCAGGGAGGGGAAGATGACAACCCTTAACGATTGACCTTTTAACCTTAACGGTAGCATTAATTAACCTCACAAACTAGCTATTACTATGGCTGAAAATTAAACAACACGGTTCTAATACGCTTTAAGCTTTTGGGCATAAAGCCTGATCAGTTCCCCGCCCCGTCAGTTGGCAGATGGCAGCACTTCCTGGCGACAGGAAGGGATGGAGCCTAAATTTTGGCCGGAGTACTGAACGCTGAGGGAGCTTATATTAATTACTCTTTTGAAGCTGAGGCAATGAAAAAAGACAATGAAAGCTACCAGGGCAATGAGTGATAGAATTCCAACGAGAAAACCACCACCACATTGCCCTAAACGATAACAAATTAATAAAAGCATCAGAGCAGGGCAGACACGTCCACCGCCTATCACGCAGCAAACCGGAAGCGAGGCTTGACGCGCCACGGCCAATTTGCCGCGCGCCGCGAATATGGTCTGCCCAAACACAGTCTGTTCTCTGATTGGCCCGCTGGGACCGCTAGGCGCTCGAAGTGCAAATCCACTGTGACCAATTAAGGCACCTGCTAACAAGATACACGCGCTCTAAGAGCGCTTCTCATTGGTTGCAGACCAGCTTGGGTGAACATCTGCCCCGCTCAGAACACTCCTGTGGTTTCTGTCCGCGTGACATTTTCACACGCATCTGACAACGCGATCTGACATTTATGACGTACTTACCAATAGCATTTGGCGGCATTTGGTCTCTGTAAATATATTTTCTTGCTGTTCATTGTGGACTTAGGGGGCGTTGACTGCTATGGTCATTTTGAGCCGATAGCAAGTTATTGTTTACTTACCGGCAAGAATACGCATTCCGAAATGTCCTACTGCTCTCAGCATTGCCAAAAGCTTGCCAGGCTCAATCACGTACGAGTGATCACCAAATGCGTAACGGTAACTTACCATGGGAGGGCGTCGTCGAAAATAATGCAGACGTTCGCCTTTGGAGAACTGATATGATTGAATGACTTGGTGAGCTGTCAGAGAATCATTACAGCGAGAACACTTTGGCCTGCCTTCGCCGCGCAGTGGGTAACTGTACACGTCATGTGTATGGACGATGCGTACCTGCTGAGAGTAGCGTATTGGCAACTGACGGTATCACTTTTCTGCGTAAAACAAGCTTTACAAACGCATGCTTCTTCTGAAAGTCGCAATTTGGGCTACGAACTTGGTATGTGGGTCTTTCTTACCCTGATCTGACGTATAACACAGGAGACTGTATGGAAAAAGTTAAAAGGCGAAGGCCAAAGAACAGAAAGTAAAATGGCAAGAAGGCAACGGGGCAGGAGCCGAACGGGATAAAAGTAGAAGTATGAATTCTTAAGGCAAAAAGTCAAAAACACGTTGGTCAAAGGCAAAAAATCAAACTAATAAAGGACAAATGCAAAAAATTTTCAAACCAGTCACTCGCTGCACGACGCCTTTCTTCATTCATGAGATATTGTTTCCGACCAAGCAGCAGCTGTTCAGCAGACTGGGATGGGAAATGCGAGGCAAGATTCCCCCGTGTGCACAAGAAGTGGCTCGGTGCTCCTCGAGCGAAGCCGCGAGTCACGTGGCCCGCTGGTGGGAAACGTGGAGGAGGCTTAGTTGATGTCAGGGTTTCATCACTGATGAGTTGTAGACAGACCGTCCGAGATGAATTATTTCGGCCTCTTTGATATTATCTAGCCACCGCTTAAAGCTTGTTATGTTAGCAAGGCTTGGTGCGGGCCGTTTTTTTCTGTTTCTGCGGTGGGTTGTGAATGGGCCCGCTGTTAAGCACGACGTCCGTGTGTAAAATAGAGCAGAAGATCCTTTACTGGCGAGTACGTTTTTCCGCATTTTCCAGCGTTGTGTGGGTTGTAAAGGGATGTGTGTCCGTGCCCTTGCTAACCCGCGCGCCGAAGGCCTTGTGGCGCATGCTCTCGCCTAGTATGGCGGGAACGGTGGCGCGCTGCGCGCTGGATGGGGTGGGACGAGAAGGACATGTGCGAACGCTTGCGTAAAAGCCAGGAAGCGCCTGGTGCTACTGGCGCGGCAATCTTAGCGACTTGAAACGCTCGTGGAAAGTTTTGCTCACTGTGCTTAAAGTTAATCCGGATACCCCTAGATACATTGCATTTGTGTGCAATAGGTCATGCAAAGTCCGTCATACGTGCCGGTTTTATCTTGCGAGGAAATCGCCCGCTGCGCAACAGGAGGCCACACACCGTAAACGGCCGTTTGTATTCGGCCTGCCTGAGTGTGCCGCTCTCGGACGGCACGCTCTGCCTGGGCGGGGCTGACGCGTACTGCGCAGTGGAGTGCTGGGCGTGACTGATTGTGGGCTTGGCGACGTGCAGAGACGCTTACCTTGCAGCAGTGATAAGCAGTGCTTGTTCTCTCACTGCAGCGTCTTCGGTGTCAACGTGATTTGCGCTTAATTGCTGCATGGTGACTCAGAGACTGAATATTTTAACATCACTATAGCTATTAGTCGACATAATTACCTTACAAGACATACGCGCATCCGGGCGACGGGGTTAAACGAATGGGGAGGAGCTGCGTGTCTCGCGCACGTTGGAGACAACAGTCAAGGGGCAAGCACAGAAATACAACTGAATGCTGTTAAACAGAGAAGTGAAGTGATCTCCGACCCAAATAGAGGACATATAAATATGCATACGGATTTCAAGGGGATTGGGTAACCCCTCTGCATGGGTTATATCATATGGACCGAGTAATAATCATCCATATGCCTTTGTAGTGTTGTGTTCTATACTTGTAAATATTGTGATAAAAAACATGGAAATAATTAAAGGTTTCAGCTCATAACTCGACGTCCAAAATCATGGACGGACGTCAGGCCGTAGGATGTATCACGGGCAGATGTGGAATTTTCATACGACATGACGTATCTACAAAGGACTGACTGATATTAGGAAACACCCGACAAAATCCCAACACACCGGCATACATTCAAGACCCGCGAACAAGCCTCGCACCGGCTCCTCGAGCAGTGGTAGCTTACGTCGAACTGCGTGAAATATGTTGCTGCAATAAAGGGTGGGCACTTGGCTGGTCATAGAGTGATAACGCTGGGAACCGAGGCATTGTTGCAGATGATGCAGGGAAGTTTTATTGGGCATTCAATAACAAATTGCTGCTACAGTATGGAACGTTTTTCATTCCGCCGTATATGAAATAGCCAAAACACACGACTTCAAGGACGCCAGTACTACATCGGGTTGCACGCTATTATAAACCATATCATACTTGCCCACTTCAGAACATTGTGATCACCCTACGTGTCGCGCGGAGGATGATTAATCGTGAAACAATGATAATGAGTGCTTGAGGAGTAACTGCACGTCATAAAAACTTCAAGTGTGGGGAGTCCTGAATTAAGTTGAAAAGAACACTCATGTTTTGGATGGCAATAACATGTTTCTTGAGACGCAATACATGGTCGCCATAGAAGAGACAGGTAGAAATGTATGTAGACAGGTAGAAGAGACGGGTAGAGTGACAGGTAGAAGAGACAGAACTAAAATAACTCACAGAACAAGGTTTCAGGCAGGGGGGCTTGGTGAACACGGGTTGAATACAGCTGTTGAGCTCAGTGAACCAACAGATACCCATATATAATGGGGAACAGCTTGGATTGGGCACAGATTTGGTAACATTGCGGGTAATGGTAAGAGTGTGAGTTAGACGTTGATAAATTGTTGGGTAGAATATAACAAATACAAGCTGAATTATTGCGGTGCTGAAAATGAAAACGAGTAGGTAAAGGATATGTATCACTGATTAAGAATAAGTCAGTATGGGATCACCCCATGGGAAGCAGATGAAATGTGTGAAGAAGATGTTACCCATGAAGCTTGCATTTCAGACGAGGACGCGACGGCAGCATCTTGTAGAAGCTGACACCTAATGTTTTCACTACATGCGCAAGAACAGAAAAAGTGCGACATTTGTTTTAAGAGATGTTCTCATCGCCTCGGATCAGAGGCGGGTGTGACGCAGTGACGCATGATGTAATTGGAGCTTTGCTACGCACGCACCTGCTGAAGCTATATGACGTCAACTGTCTCTCATACTGGAAGAGAGATCTGTCTAATCCTGGCAGGAAAGTCGGGAACTGCGAGGATTTGAATCCTATGCCTCTGGTTTCCTAGATGTATAGCCTAACCACTACACTTTGGGCGCCCCTGCGACGCGACGATAGACGTGGCCGACCTCACCAGACCCGCGTTCAGTTTAAAAATAATTCAGCCACTAGCCCCTTGACATGGAAAGGTGACCTAATGCCTTCGGGTGAGCTATAGGATCGAATGTCAAGTGCTTGTAATGGAATATTTATATATGCAAAGATAGCCATCGACTATGAATGAACCCTGTAGTATTCTGGCTTTCACAAAAGGAAAAGACGCTGCACAAAGACACCGCGAAAGAAAACTGTGTTGGGCGTAAGTGAAGAGACCCACGTAGGGCAAGAGAATTTAAGTGTTCGGGTGGGGGCTAGTTTCCTCCCCGAAGGATTTCCAGAAAATATTTCGAAAGGAACGGCATGGCCGCGCCAAACTTCGCATAGCTGCAGGCAACTGAATCTCAAATATTATGATGCGAGAAAATTAGATGTACCTTGTCAGGTTACTGGTCTATGTCAGGTCAAAGTAGGAAGTGGCTGTCAGTGTAGGCAATTTCTAGGCAATCGCTTATTCTCATGCAACGATGAAGTGTTCGCGAAGCCATTCATTTTTGTATTGTTTCTCACACACCACGATATTCTAAATTAGGATTAAGTCGAAATCCATTGGAATTGGATCAGATATAATAATTTATAGATTTCTCTGTACTGGGGACCTTGCGTTATTGGAAAGCTTCTGGTGCTCATTTTGAATTCATTCAAAACAGTGACCTCAACAGACATCTTCCATGGCGTCTCAAGGGTCAGAGTAGGTCATTAACTTGAAATAAACCAGATCAACATTTTGCTTTGAGAAGCATACTGCCTAGCGTAATCATTGACGCTTATTCAAATGCAAAACTCAAAGCAGTCTTTTAGATATTTCGGTCACCATGACCTTCAAAAGGTCAAACAAGGTCCCTGACCGTAAATAAGCATGTGACAATTTGCTTAAAATTGGTATCAAGACTTAAAGGGAATGTCCCACCTTTACATGAAGTTTTGAACTGAAATAGCCATCTTGAGCACCTTTTGATGCAGTTCACGGCCATGCCCTTTTTAACACCTAAGACCCTCTGGTTCCTGAGTTATGCGCCCGCAAAAGTGCGAAAAGGTCCATTGGTAGACTACTTCGAAGTCACTTTGGCATTGATGTTGTCATAGAAATGGCATACAATGGCCTTTATATTACAGGCTGTTTTCTGCTCCTCGTCAAAACAGCATGGCTGCTGATAAATTTGCGAGAGCGATGATGAGGCACGCATGATACAATCCGCCGAAGGTGATGGGCTGTTAGTAAGATTTCACTGTTGAATGCGTGTCGCGAACGTAAGCGTGAGCACTTTCGGTTTGTACGGCACTCGTCGCCAACGGGGCATTTTTCTTTATTCCTAGGTCATAGTTAAATGATATCAAAAGAGGACGCCACTGTCTGCAAAAGAGTACAGGACCGAAAACAAGAACGGCACTGTCCCGAATGGTGTTCAAAAAGAAAACGCGATGGCAAATCTGCGTTTTTTCTTCTATTAGTGTTTTTTCTTCTGCTGATGTATTTTTTACAGACAGCTCGGCTGGTGTCTTGTGTACCGGAGCAAAGAGCCTTGCACGGGTTTATGGGTCGCCAAGGCATTATAAAATTAGGGAAATGTTACAGTAATTTTTGATGCATATATATATATATATATATATATATATATATATATATATATATATATATATATTATATATATATATATATATATATATATGTATATATATATATATATATATATATATATATATATATATATATATATATATATATATATATATATATGTGTATATATGTATATATATATATATATATATACATTACTGAATATTTAGCACCTATTGTAGGGGAAATTTAAAGCTTCAACAAAAAAAGGCGTTCTTCAAGTATAACCTCTTCAGTTACACCACCATGAACCCCGGTTGGGACTTTGTTTTGAAGGGAGCTTGCGGTAAAATGTGGTACTATAGCCAAAAACCTGCGCGGAAATTGCGAGAAAATCTGAAATTTAATAGCCCTGCGGGTTGTGCAAGTGTGGGATCACAACTATGACATAAGAGTGTGTATCAGGCGCTTGAAATGGGTGTGATCACTGGTGGTGCGTGCCAGTGGCTTGTATTGGTCTTGATGTGATGGGGAGTGTGTGTGCGGGGTTTGCACTTCTGAGAGAAAACATTGTTTCGGTATTCTTCAAATCTAATGGCAAATAGTGTGTGATATATTGATACCTGTCTCTATTTTTAGGTTTGTGTTTGAACATGGCAAGGTAGTGATGTCGGCAAACTGAAAGGAAAACTGGCACCCATGCTGCAGGGATTTTCAAAGGCAATTCGAAGGCAGTTGCCAACATTTTGTGGCTATTGAGGTATTACATTATGTAATTAATCCATTGCATGTCATTATACTAGCAATTCATTTAGGCAGCAGGGACAGTTCGATGCAGCTCATCAATGCACATGCTTGGCATAAGCTCGCATGGTGCAGCTTTGCAAAATTGTCTTTCACTTGAGGATTCTGATAATATAGTGCTGAATTATTATTAATGCACGTAATACTGCCTTAACAAATTTGTGCGTTGACAAGCATTGCTTGTGAGTCATCATTGCCATAGTCGCTGCAACTTGTGCGAGATGCTGGGTGCTGAGAAAGGTGGAAAAGTATTGCTGTTGGTTTCTTGGATAGCACTTAATAATCTTTTTATCATGAGCCTTGTGTGCATCAGCAGCATCATCACTTCTTTGCATTTCGCCCATCTAATCATATAGCCATAATTGCTAGAGCACACTTTTTGTTTCCTGAGCAAACAATCATCAGTGAGTGTTGGGGAGAAGGTGTGATGATTTTCAGCGAAAAATAAACTGTTGATAAGCCAGATAAGGAAATGGTTTGTAATTGGGCCTTTCAGTTCCAATCAGCTGCAAGGACAGTGGCGTGGCACAGGAATAAACAAAGAATCTTAGCACATTTTTGTATTTACCGTCACCCAACAACAGGTAACCAGGAGTGCCCCTCCCTCTATCCCAGCGACGCAATAAACCATACGTTAACCACAGAAGACGTAAAATCAAGTTGCGGCAGTACCAGCTAGAAAGCGGAAACAAGCATAAAGAAGCGGGTGAAGAGGTGTTGCAGACCCGAGAGAATGGTGTTATGCAGTAGGCAAAGGCAAATCATAAATGAGAAGGCTAAAAGTAGTCCTTAGCCAAAGGCAGCTGTTGACAGCCCGCTACAACCACCCAATAAGCTACAACCGCTCATTCATAGTGTTAGTAAGGGTTGTACAGTCACGCAAGTCGGAGGGGCAATTAAGTGGTCATTTTCGTGCTGGCTTTTGAGCTGGATGTCCAAGGAGTCCACGCAGCTAAGCGGAGCTTGTTTCCGGGAGAACTCCTGGAACCAGCACCCTGAATTTGGGTACAAGTGCATGACTATAACTATGTCAGAACGTGATTATGGAGTATGAAGGAGGTTAAATATGAAGTGAGTTACATATTTGCAGGGCAAAAATTGTAATATCTTCCAGTGTGTTGGTTACGTTAAAATATATTCATGAAATGCTTGCGGATGATGTTCTTAGCGATGGTTTGTGATGAAGAGATATCAGTTATTCTTGGAAAATATGAAACCATAATGTCGTTCCACAGTTTAGGGCCAAGGCAAGAAGTTTAGGGCCGAGGTAATGGCGAAACGCTCCATCTAAGGGCCCTTCAGAAGGCGAACGAAACAAGCCTTGCCGCCCTCCAGACCCTAAAAATAGTATTTATTCACTGAGAAATGGTTCAATTTAAAACGTGTTCGCAAGGACGCTCAAAACGACACTGCTCATAAACAAGCACAGCATCTACGCATGCTGGTGGCTTCCGATAAAGACAAACACCCGATGTATTTGGAAACCACTTGTCAGAATTTCTGCCGACAGCCAACAGCAAAAGCTCTCAAACGGCAGGAACAAACATTTACGACATGAGCGTTTGCATGACCTCAGGAACCGTCACTGCAGGCATTCCTTTTTGAAAATTCGCTGATGTCAGATTGAGCGAACAGCGATCATGGCTGCACAATATTTTGTTCAGCCCGTTTAGCTCATTACGTAAACATGGTGACCGTGGTGCATGCATATTTTGCAGAATTTCACCGTGAATACCTTGATGTGGAGCGGTGCAATGTAAAATTAGAAGCGCCAGATGATGATGCGGGGAGCTTATGTTTTGAGAGGAGCAAAGAGGAATACGGTGCAATGTGGTCACACGAAAATTGCGTTGCCTGTCTGCGGTTGATCTTGGACCGAGGGAGCTGTAATAGAACATTTCCGGAGCACTCGCTCCGACCGAAAGGCTTGTGTGCTGTGTGTTATGTGTTGTGTGCTGTGTGTTATGTGTTGTGTGCTGTGTGTTATGTGTTGTGTGCTGTGTGTTATGTGTTGTGTGCTGTGTGTTATGTGTTGTGTGCTGTGTGTTATGTGTTGTGTGCTGTGTGCTGTGTGCGCAGATGCATGTGTTCGTGGGGTAAACTAAGGCTCATGGCAGCTGTAGGTACATCGCTTGTGTGTAAAACAGCATCATACATTTGAGATAGAAATATTTGTCATGTACCTGCGACAAAACGGTTGATCACATCTGATGTAAAAAGTATTTGTATCGCAGAAGTGTGCTGCAGTAGTTATAAGCTGGCGTGCTTGCTCGAACCCCGGCATTGTGTTGCTAGTAATACTGAATTGGGCGAGAAGCTTTTCTGTCTTTTACCGGATTGCGCTTGTGCCCTGAAGCCATCAAATGGTATTTCGTGTGCCTGGATTTGAAACAACTAACGCATGTTTAGAATCGAAATGCGAACAAAAAATGAAAAACCCACTATTCGACAGAGTATTCTGTAAAACGTCTCATTGATTTAACTTGCATCAAACAGATGTAGGGTACCTACAATACAATTCATACAAGATAGAATACGAAATTGAACGCAAAACTACATACTACGCAGAATACAAAATACAATTCATACCACTCTAAATTAACAAACACATTAGAATGATAGCGATAAGCTGTCGAGCTGCCTTATGGGCTGCAGTGCTATGCTGTACACAGCATGCACCCGTTGTGCCACCGTTGATGCCCCACCGTCAACCCAGAGTGCGGCCCTGCCCGCTGATGGCCGCGGACCTACCCTGAGGCATGATGGGTCCGCAGGGGTCCTCGCGCTCGTGCACCATCATCAGGCCGCCGAGCATCAGGTCACCTCCCAGCTCGACCTTGAGCCGGGCCGAGCGCAGGTGGGCCGCCCTGAGAGCCGCCCTGAGCGCGCTGTCGGGGCCGCGGCCCGGCGCCGCCAGCCTCAGCAGCCCCAGCACGGCGCCGACGACGATCCACCTCCGCATCGCGTCGGCCGCCGGCCACGAATGGCGCCGGCGTCGACGGGCGCTGCGCCGCCGCCGACACCCGGGGAGTCCGATACCGCCGACGCCGTCGGGCACGGTCAGGAGGTAGCCCGGGGGGGGGGGGGGAGGCGACCGGTGGGCGACGAGGAAACGTGCGAGGTGACGCGGGGAGCGGCGGTTTGGTAAACCTCACGCGGCAGCGGCGACACGGGGAGCGGCGGCTTGGTGGACCTCTGGCGAGGGGGCGGTGAAGTGCGTCAGCTTCATTTTAAGGCAGAGATCACGCGAAACAGATGGTGTAGGACTCTGTGAATGCTGTTCGGATTAGCAGCTGGTTGGGAATCCCACAAATAGGGATTGGCCAGCCGAAACCGTGTCCAATCTTCCAAGCAGAGGGGAGGGGCACCGCGTGGATCTTGGAAAATACATTGGCTGATCGACCTAATTTTATGGTGAGCTGGGCATAGCCTTCGCAAATATGCGAATGCGTGGGCCAAAGGGCCCTGAATGTTTTCCCGGCTGTTGCGACTCCAGGATGACAAAGCTCGACATCAGAATTTAAGGCATTACGCCTGTAATAAACACGTTTTTGGCACCGCACACTACGCTGAGGGGTTCGAGATCTGCTTCTGATTTATCATTTTCGCGGTGCATATATTCTTAGAAGCCAGTCACTTCGTATGACAAAATATAAGTGCCAAGCATCAACGTGCTTCGACGTGCACCTGGTTGGAAACCGATACGAAAGTGATTAAGTCCACGTGGGTTAGGTGTGAGTTCGAATCCTGTTTGTGCTACGACTACCGAGCGCTGATATGACCCTAGCAATGTGCCGCATAAATGGGCGCGCGACCACGTGCATCGTACACACACACACACACACACACACACACATATATATATATATATATATATATATATATATATATATACATGTGTATATGTATATATACTGATAAAAATCTGCGTTCCCCTTACTCCCGTCTCGTTTCCTATTTTTCTCTCTCTCCCTGCTCCACGTGCTTCCCGTTTATATACCGCACTCTGCAGAATTTGTTTAGGTGGCTGACGCGCCAAATCTTCTGACCTTTCGCATCACCGTGCACGCGCTTTCCTCCCGAACGCTCTTGGGAATGCGCTCCGTGCTTCAGAAATTATTCAAGCGAATCTCCCCGCCGGGATTACATCGCATCGCTCGACTTATCTGCGAGCCTGGAACGACCAGATCTTGTGTGTTGACCCCACTAACTCCGGTCAGTGCGAACTGCACGCCGAATGGTGCCAGGGTGTGACGTTTCTCTTTATATGCGTTCGAACAGAAACCCAATAAAAAGAATATGATTCTGTCAGTCTTTGTTTGACAATGGCTTAGACATGAAAGACGCAGAATCCTTTGTGAAATCACTAAAAATGAAATGAGTCAAAAGATTCATGATGACCAAAGCTTCAACGTGGTACATCGTTGTGCCACACAAAATAAACACGCACCCGGGTAGACGGTTGGATGCCCCTCGCTCGGGTGGGGGTCATTTTGTCCGCCTGAGATCTCAGGTACTAAGTGAGCAAGATATACCAAATTCACCGGATGAGCTGACCTGTACATGAACTCATTTAGGTCAAAGTTTGAGGTTTTTAGGTCATGACCTTAGAGTCAAATAAGGTCAAACAGGGTCAAATTCTGGGTTGGTATCCAAGGGCACCTAGAACCTAGATAACTGTTTTAAGCAAAGATTTGCGTGCTTATTTAAGGTCATCGACCTTGTTTGATCTTGTGAAGGTCATGGTGACCAAATCATGCAAGACTGCTTTCAGTTTTGCGCTTGAATAAGCGACAAATATTATGACAGGCAGTGCGTTCCTAAAAACAAAAGTTGACCTGGATCATTTTAGATCAGTGGCCTATTCTGAACTTAAAAAAGTCCGTGGAAGGTGTATGATCCGGTTCCTGTCATCAATAAATTCAACATAAGCACCAAAAACTACCCTATATAGTAAGCCTTAGAGCAACAGAACAGGTTGGTTTTGACCTTGGTCCGACCTTCGTATCTGACCCCAGGTCAATTTAAATTGTTTATTCAATTGGTCTGTTGCCTAAGAAAGTATCTAAAGATGCATGGCTTCGTCAAACACCCCGTTGTTGGATCAGATTGAATGATTCCCTAAAAATTGTCTTCGTTGAAACCGTGGCCTGGCTTTGACCTGCCAGAGGTCAGTGACCTTACAGGCACATCTAAATTGTTTGATGTCAGACAACCCGCTATTCAATTTTCTATATCTAAGCAAAATTTGGCGCGGCTATGCCTTACCGTTCGAAGACAATTCTGGAAAAGCCTTCGGAGGGTCATTTTGACACCCACCCGAGCGCGTGTTAAAATACATTGCATTTAGAACTTCGGTGTAGTGGTGTTGAAGAAGTTATCCGCAAATGTAGCAAGGTCTTTTTAGAAAGAGGTTATCTCTGCGCGGATTCTATTTTTATTTGTTTTCTTTATCCCTCAAACTTCTTCGCACCAGGAACATATTTAGCTCTGATGTTACTACGCGTAAAAGTGGGCAATACAACAGCTGGGTGATAATAGGTGTAAAATTTATAGAGCTCTTTGGATAGAAGAAACTGATAACGGGGAACATATTGAAAGGAAAATACAATATTCCCCGCATGCAGTTGGAGTATTACAGCCTCCTGCGCAGTCTCCCAGAATCCCTAACAGGAGACCAGATAAAGGGATGGTATCGAGCAACGAGCCACGCCAGTACGCTTGCAATAGCTTCTAAAAACATACCGCATCCTCTAGATCTTCTGCAAGAGCGTTGCCCCAAAATCAGCAGGAAGCACAGACTAACATCCCGCAGAACCGAGACCAAGTGGATCAGAGGCATTGAAGCTTTTGAACCGCTTTCGGTTGTAACTGTGAGGAATACCGCCAGCGCATCTCGATATGCGCTTTTTCAATTCAAGCTGGTAATGCGAATTTTAACTAACAGTACTTTTCTAACTCTAATACGAGCACAGGAAAGCGATCTATATTCGTTCCGTGAAGAGGATCCTGAAACCTTCGGGCACTTTTTTGATAGGTGAACGTGTTTGAAAATCATGGGATGAAATATCCCGAAATCTATCAGGACACGGCTTGAGACAACCCAGCAACGAATTAAAGGTATTCGGTGACAGCAGCAACATAGTAATAGACCGTGTCGTCACAATGGCAAATATGTTATATATAATGCAAGACGTTGAGGCACTTGTCCTTATTTCGATTTCTTCAAGACCCTGCTTAAGCAAGACTTTGATACTGAAAAAGAAAGCATGGTAAAATGGAGAGAGCCAAGAAAAAAATAGAATGTTTTACTGGCGGATCTAAATTCTGACACTGGATAACGGAATCACAGAGCTTTGGTAAGACTGCCAAAAACATCTAGCTTCTTCGGCCATCCTATACTGTGCCTTCTTTCCTTCCCCCCCCCCCCCTCCCCCCCCCTCTGGGTATTACGGCCTACTGCGCAGTCTGCTACGATCCCTAAAAAGAGACCAGCTGTGCGCCTCGGTCTCTTAAGCGTGCCGTCCGGTCCTGCTGTGGCCGGCTGGCTGGCGCTCCGGCCAGCGTCGCTGCGCACTCCATAGCGTGGCCCTGGCACTGCTGCCGTCCGGTCCTGCCGCGGCTGACTGGCTGGCGCTCCGGCCAGCGTCGCTGCGCACTCCATAGTGTGGCCCTGTCACTGTTGCCGTTCGGTCCTGCTGCGGCCGGCTGGCTGGCGCTCCGGCCAGCGTCGCTGGGCGTCCCATTTTGTGGCCCTGTCACTGCTGCCGCTGATGCCTCGTGTCTATTGACACCGCCCCCTCCCCCTGACTGCTACTGCCCCCTCCGACGCCACTGCCGTCGCCGCCGCTGCTCCCGTCTAGGTGTGTGCAGTCACACTGCGTTAATCAAAGAGCCGCACCGCCGTCAATCGTCTCACTTTAGTTTAACATTGAGATGTTTCATGCGCTTGTAACGTCAATTGTTGTATTCTTTTTGTGTGGCATTACTGCGTTGTTTCGTGCGTTTGCGTGCGTGATGTGATGTCTATGTCATTGCATATGCTTTTTGCCTGCGCCTTGCTTCATGATGGGCTCACGTGGCTCTTTGTTCAATAAAATGTGCAATTCAAAAAGGTGTGACGTCACTACCCACGCCAAGTGATGTCAGGGTGTGACATCACTGGAGCGCGACAGATGGCATCAGGATGTGACGTCACGGGACCACGCCGCGTGGCGGCAAGGATTGACGTCACATGATTGCGCCGTATCAGAATCACCTACTCCACTGTCCCGCCACGACAGCGCGCGCACACACACACACACACACACACACACACGCGCGCGCGCGCGCGCGCGCGCACGCACGCACGCACACACGCTCGCACGCACGCACGCACATGCACGCACACGCATACTTTGACGGATGCGCCGTTGTCTAATGTGCTGCGTTTCCAAGAGGCGGATGTAGCAGGCGGTGGCTAGATACCCCACGCCTACGTCATCTTGGGTGTGGGCCAACTTACGAATATGGCCTCAGTTTTACGAAAATCAAGCCTTGGGAGAGACGACATTGCCTTCTGAATGTCTCGGAGACAATGTCCCCCGACCGCCCGTATCCGTCCCGGACGTTTCTGGCGACCCACGGGAAATTGGTTCCATTAGAATCACGCATGTAGCTAGCAGTACATTACAGGCCAGATGCAAGCACGCGGCTAAGGTGGCACGCATGCGTCCCATCATGTTTAACTTTTTCAAAATCTGGCTTCCGCGCTATGTGAGGAGGTCAGTTTGTTTCCAAAGCACGCGCTCCGACTTTCGCATTAAGTCGAACACATCAGATAGCACGTTAGCACGATAGCACGTTAGCACGTAGCATAGCACGTACTCCGCGGTAAACAACTTTCAAGAACTGGCGAGCCCTGGTCACTGCCGACCTGCTACCAATGCTCAGCTCTCCGGGATATGGCAACCGATCAGCAGTTGATGGCAGGAGTATTGGATCGCTTCACAAATTTGCGTGAACGCACTGTTGCGGGAAGGTTGCACCCCTCACCACAGCGCCTGTAAAAGTGATAAGAAGCTAGGACCATGGTTTTCAATACACTTGCTGATACAAATGTTTTTGTATGTTTGATTTTGTGATGCTTTTTTCCTTTTACGTTGGTCAGCAGGAATCTTATCACTTGCACTCACTACACAAGCCAGCACTTGCGTGAACGTCCTTGTGAAAGTTTGCCAATCAGCATAGTCACCACGACGTAGTTACCTACGCATGTACATGTCACGCGTTGCGTACATGCACATGTTGTTGGGATTTCTCTTTACTTATTCGGTGACAAAGCTTGAGATCATGTTTTAGAGCACAACAGATTGTTCGTAATTGTACTATGAACGATATTAACTGTCTCTGAACTAAATTCGACAGCGTTATTGCTGCTGTTGAACTTTGTCAGCATCAGAACGTTTCGTCGGCTTAAATCATTTTGCGCGCTGTAATGAAGCTCTGTCGACCGGGGAGGGGGGGGATGCTGATGGGTGGGGGATGTGTGTGCCGGCGAATGAGAGCCATAAATCCTCGCCAGCACCGAAAATCCCCCGTCGGATCTCAAAGGCGTTAGTAAGCTACTCCTCGACAGTGGTCCGTGCGCTTATGTCGCATTGGACGCCATGTAATTGCCGGTGGATACAAGTACACAGTTTTCCACGGCACGGACCAGGTGGTGCAGAGAGCCAATTCCGGGGCAAGATACCTGCGGTGTCTTTGACGTGCACCGGGATCACGGGGTGAGAAGCACGGGTCATATGCACGGGCCATATGCTGTACATATAGAGAAGTATCCATGGGCTTCCAGATCGCGGTGCAAAAACAGATTTATAAAAACAGATATTTCAATGCTCGCACGCTGAATAACGCTGGGTGAATCCAAAACAGGTTTGATGTATCCAGCAAAATATATGGTGGCCTCTTAGAGCAATGTGGAATCACCACGATAGAGCCCGCTGGTGCCAGATTCCTCATCCAAAGCTCTGATAGAGAGCCTCGGCACCAGCCCACCACATTGCACTTGATAGCTATTTACAACGGACTGATGTCTTTCTATGCTTAATAATCGTCATACGCCCAAATAATCTGTCCTGAGTGTGGATTTTGATCACTGAGGGTTTTCCCATGGTCTGTTTGATTTCTATAATGAAATCGATGCAGACCACGTCAATAGCTCGGTTGGTCAGACTGCCTGCTTTCCGATTCAAACACCCACGAAGGCAGAAGCGTAGGGACGGATGGAGGGCAGAGGTGACAGTTTCGCCTCCCCCTCCAGCAAGTTTTAGACTGGGGGACACGCCCTCAGCTTCGGCGGACTAAGCATATATTATGGAGGGTATTAATGCTGCTGTGTCCTACTTTCAATCGCCAATTATTGCTTTTTGTAGATATTTTGCTGAACAAGTACGATTAAGTCCTGCTTTTAACTTGGCTACAACATTTTGTAGCCCTTCCCGTAAACGTTTGCACATACGCAAACGTTTGCTCCTGTCGCTCTGTCGCTCGTCGCTCCTGCTCCTGTCGCTCCTGTCGCTCCTGTCGCTCGTCACTCCTGATCCTGTCACTCCTGTCGCTCGTCGCTCCCACTCCTGTCGCTCCTGCGACAATCGGTTTGTTGCTAGTAGTCTGATGCTCTGCTGGTGTTCACTGGGTTTGGGTTTAGTTTGGGACTTCCTAGATGTATGCAAACATGATTCTTAGCCAGCTGACTAACCGGTTCTCCGGCGATCCATCGACTGACCGTACAGGGCTGGCGATTGAGGACTCGGCAGATTGGAGAAGCTGTTGGAAAATGCATGTGCAAGAATTCCAACGTGGATTTGAATGCAAAAAGTCATCTAACTTCGTTGCACTTTTGGTTAGACTTGATGGATTTCTACTGGCAGTAGACTGATTTTTCTAATGCTTTTGTTTATTATAATTATACGGATACATGATTACACCTTAACTTTAACACGCGCCCAGGTAACCGGTTGGATACTCTTCGCCCGGGTGGGGGTCAAATTGCCCCTTTTAAGATCTCAGGAACTAAGGAAGGCTAGGGACACCAAATTCACAGGGTGTGTTGGCCTGTATATGACCTCACCTAAATTAAACTTTGAGGATCCTAGGTCATGACCTTCGGTCCAAATAAGGTTGAAAAGGGTCAAACTTCACGTTAGTCTTCAAAGAGCCTTCAGAACCTAGATGCCTGTTCTAAGCAAAAATTCACATGCCCGTTTGAGGTCAGTGACCTTTTCGACATTTCGAAGGTCATGATGACCAAAATTATACCAGACTGTTTTGAGTTTTGTATTTGACCAGCCGACAAAGATAACGCTAGGACAGTATGTTCCTAAACACGAAATGTTGACCTGCTTCATTTAGGTCAGTGGCCTATTATGGCCTTGAATAAGTTTATGGAAGATGTCTAATGCGGTTCTTGAGATCAATAAATCCCAAATGAGCACCAGAACTGCACTATACAGCAGGACCTAGAGTAAAGAAACGGTCTCGTTTTAACCTTGACCTGATCTTCATGCCTGACCCTAGGTCAATGGAATTTGGTCATTTAATTGCTGTGTTGCCTAGGAAAACATCTCAGGGATGTATGACTTTGCCTGATGCCCCGTTGTTCAATCAGATTGAACGGTTCCATAGAAACTGACTTCGATGAATCCATGGTCTGGTTTTGGTCTGCCGTAGGTCAGCGACCTTGCAAGGTACATCTAATTTTTGACGCCACACGATCCGTTATCCAATTTTCTACAGTTATGCAGAATTCGGCACGGTTGCGCCGCGCCGTTCAGAAACCATTTTTGAAAACCCCTCGGGGGTCAATTTGACTTCACACCCGATCGCGCGCTAATCCATCGGAAAATGATATCTAAACGAAGCAAAGGGGCATAAAACATCAATTGTTCGGTCTAGGGGGACGTCATGAGTATTACTGTCTCTGGTAATCAAGCTCCAAAGATTTTCTAGTTTCAGAGGGAAACGAAATGCTACCGAAATAACACCCTGTCTGCAGAACCTTCCCCTTGGGGTTTGTACATGACGCTCAGTTGCTTGGATAGCACCTAAAAACGACGGATTTAAATTTTCCATGCCATTACGAAACCGAGAACCTGCATCTAAGATCCCGAGACCCTGTATCAGGCTAGTCGCCGGTGCCGGGTCGGCTAGTTAAAACCAGCCTGGATGTAGATCACGACAGAATGAAGTTTATAACGCTCTTTAAGTGCCCCAAAAATAAAGTAGCATTCTTCAACCCCTGGGGGCGCTGCATTTGTTAAGATCTGCCTAAGATCTGAAAGTAATGTCGCTGTTTGACTCAATACGATCATTCGGCTAGATATCTTCTCGGAGGTGTATATTTCTAAATAGCTGGAGTGGCTCCAGCCCGTACCCCTGGAAAGAAAGCTGACTAAATTTTGGGGAGCAGGATTATTGCAGTGCATTTAGGTGTGCAGGTTTCGTCATTTTTCCCTGCTTAAGCTACCTTACATATTTTACGAAATTACGCCCCGTATCTACCATAAAGGCAGGTACTAGCTTATGTATCCGGGCAAATTATGTTGTAGAATGTTTGCACAGCGCACGAATTGGTTATGCTGAGCTTTTTCTAGATATTTAACTCACCCTTGCTGACAAATGGACAAATATTCTAGCTGGATGGTTAATGCTTTTGCTTTGTTGCCATTATTTGGTTGTTGGGCACTATTTTCGTCGTAATCTATCACCAGTGCAAGACACTTTTTAAAACAACTTTGCCCGCATGTTCAGCGAGAGTTGTTTAGTTGCTAACGATTCCACCTCCAATGGGGAGCGCAAAGTGCAGTTCAGTTACGCACAAGTCATGCTCTTTTTGAAGACAACACTTCTACACTCATGATTGCATGTCACATGACTTAATGGTGATCACGTTGATTTCTTATTCGTTTGTTGGATGCAAAGGTATAATGTGATCCTGTTTCGGATACCGTGGAACGAGTGAAACTTTTCGGGGATGTGAAATATTGGCCACAAACCCAACTCAAGAATCAAGTTAATCATCGCCGGCACGGAGGCATCAACTCCCAGTTCAATATGGAATCGTGCATTCATTGCCGTTAGCTGCGTAACGTTCTAGAGCTATGCTATTTTCCATCATTTTTATCTTCATTTTTCCATATTAAGGCTCATCCGAACTCGCACTTTCATGATAGACGCCACTGACGTATACCCGTGATGAAATTTGAGTTCCTAACGGGCCAATGAACTGAATCACACTTATCAGCGTTTGCACCGTGGCTAACTTTGCTTATATCGGTATTATAAAATAACCCTGACCCCTTCCCATTGTAAAATAGGTCATGCATGATTTGTGTTCCCATTCTTGCAAGCGCCCGTGTAGAGGTTTGGTTCCAGCCTTTTGAAGTCCTCGCTATTTGTCCCTCATTGAAATGAACCGTAGATGGTGGCAGCGGCCACGTTAAAGAGAGTATGTCACCTCTTTATACTCTTCATTAACCGTTACCTTAGCCGAGGATAATTTGATTAGTAATGCCAGTTTCTCGAAATGCGTCCGAATAGCTCAGAATTTCTATTTGAAGTAGCCCACCCTGCGGAAGAATATAAATGGGCTCCCTGCTCATCACTGTGAAAGCCATGCACTTCATTTGCTTTCCTTTTTCCAGCGTGTGTTCTACAATGATTGCATTACACTGATTTTTCGAAACGTTTGCCTGGTAAATGTTAAGAAAGCTTGAAACGCTGCAAAGACAATAAGAGGTGTGAACATAAGCATTGGTTCGCGAATTCAACCAAGCATTATACTATCGCCTTGATTTCTCCCCAATGGTGTTTCCCACAGTGGCTCTTTTCGAGGCACACTTGAGAAATATGGAAATGGGAATATCACATGGTCCACAGTGACGCACTGGCTTATACATCAAGCAATGCACTGTTCAGCAACAGGCCCTTGCCGCTGGTTGGGCCAATCACAAACGTTCTTTTATTGACATCAGTAAAGGTGCCACGGCGGTTGCCATGACGATGGCGGTTGCGACTGCAGGGAAGAAGCTACAGAGCGATGAGGTGGTTGCGACTCAGTGCTGCTACAGAGCGATTCCAGCGTAATTTTGATTTGAAAATGATTTAAATATGTCCTTATCATGTCTTAACGGTGCCACAGTGACAATACCTGGAGCTATTATTAGCCGTGACTGGCCCTTAGGTTCCACTAGAGTATGCTTTTGGAATACGCCCTGAAGGTGCGACACCCCATTTAAAGGCGAAGTGATGTCGGAGGACTACACAAACCGGGCCGAGCATTATGTTACGTTGAGCTCCCGTCGCAAAATCCTGCTGGTAGCCCAAAATTTGGCGATCGGGGGGTGGCGCTATGGTTCACGCACTAGGGCCTGCTCAGCTTAGGCACTGCAACCAGGAGTTCATTCAACCCAAAGGCTCGGATTGAACCTTTAATCAAATTAATTGCATTGTCATCGGTCGTACCAAGCAATTTGGTTCCGAATGTTGTTTGGAGGCTACGATTTGTCGTGTTAGGGTCCCACTGACGAAGCAAAGTCATCAAGCGATTTGTTTACCCTCTGAGCGAACTCCGCAGTCGGACACCTTACACTTCGCTGTGATTTCATCGGATGCAGTATCGTGTTGCATCTCATTTTTTTGTTGTAAATTTGAAGCTTATTCTGGAAAGAAGGCATGTAGCATGTGCTTTGGGATCGTCAATGGCATACACAGTGATCGATCTGAGCATTGCTAAAACAGCGTCTGGCCGTATCTCAGCTTGGCGCAGCAGGCTGTGCCACCTGAGAGCGCTGCAGCGGTCCGGTACATCTTTCGAAGACCACGGCACGCCGAGCTGCTTTCCGGCGAAAAGACCGGGAAGCCTCTCCGAGGCGCAGACAATTCAATTCTTTCAGCAGCGAAACAAGCCGGAACGGCTCCCCAAGCGCGGCATGACACAGAACAGCTCGCTTATTTCTCCGAGCAGCACGCAACAGTTGGGGACACTGAACTGTTTGTTGAAGCGGTGCATCCACATCCATCAGTAAAGAGCTCTTAACTCCTCTATTTCCCTGAGCAGCAGGAACAGCTTGGGGACAAGGAACTGCTATTGCTTGAGCGGAGCTCCCAGATCCATCAGTAAAAGAGCCCCTCGTATCCTCTTCTCTCTCCCTCTCTCTCTCCTCCTCTCCCCTTCCCTTCCCCTCCCTCTCTCTCCTCTCTCTCTCTTCCTCCTCCCTCCTCTCTCTCTCCCTCTCCTCTCTCTTTTCCCTCTCTTCTCTCCCTCCTGAAGGGAGAGCTCTCTCTCTCTCTCTCCTCTCTCTCTCTCTCCCTCTCTTCTCTCTCTCTCTCTCTCTCCTCTTCTCTCTCTCTCTCTCTCTCTCTCTCTCTCTCTTCTCTATCTCTCTCTCTCTCCTCTCTCTCTATCTCTCTCTCTCTCTCTCTCTCTCTCTCTCTCTCGCTCTCTCTCTCGCTCTCTCTCTCTGCTCTCTCTCTCTCTCGCTCTCTCTCTCTCTCGCTCTCTCTCCATATCGTCGGAAATTAGGATGACCTCTCGACAAGCACACGCATCAGAAATGAGTGAAGAGGGATGAGGTACCTTCGTATGGAAAAGGCACGAGAGCGAGTGTCTTTCAGTGACAAAATTGTGGAAATCGGTCATTATCTTTGGATGTTAGCTTATCAGCTTTGAGCCGTAGACTGCAATGTCCATTTGGCTCAGTTTCGCTCGACGTTTACCAAGTGTTATCATTCTTCAACGGAAAGCATATGTGTTTCACCGTGATAAAACTAGGTCCATTTCCGTAAAAGCCCACGTGGCCGCTGGAACACCTGCCACACCGCATGCTGCACACATCACGTCAGGAACGGCAATCCAACCACTTCCCCAGGCTAGACGCGATCACCTGGCCGGCCAGATCAGCGGGCCGCCGGGCTGCCGGTGTAGGAGCTCAGGGCGGTCAGGTGCGGTTACCACTCCGCTGAGCTTTACCTTCTACGCGTGACGACACGGCCTCGCCGGCAGCACTGGCGTAGCGATGGCACCCACGCGGCTATCGATCGATCGCGCATCCATCGCCGTCACGGCCGTCGCCGTCGCACCTGCCGCCGTCGCCGTCGCAGCTGCCGCCGTCGCCGTCGCACCTGCCGCCGGAGTCGATGCAAACCCGACGCCGCTGTCTCCGCCGCTGCCGCCACTCTGCGAGAACGTCACGAGCGGTTACGAGAGCCGGAGAAGCTGACGGTTGCACCAGTGCAGACACCTGCTTGGCAGGCGCACCATGTAGTCTCAACGCCCGCTGACCCTCGTGACAGTTCCCCCTCCCCCCAAGCCCGGTTCTACAAGCCATTCTTCGGGCCCTTTGTGTTGTCCTTGTCCGGTAACAGAGGCCGGGGCGGGGAGGCGCTGGTGTCGTGGCCGTGTCCCTGAAGCCGACGGCCCATCCTTTTTGAAAGATGAGGATGCTCGCAAGGATTCAGAAACATCCAAAAATAAACTCACGAGGCATCAAAATAGAACTCAAGGCTTTTTAAGTGATTATGAATGTTAAACCGTGCCTCTATAATGAAAGATAGCCCACTTGGCTTAAGGCCCCCAGGAGCCGATTTGGCCCATCCTGGGTGGAACCCTGGCTACACCATTGACCGGCTTTACGTATATGTTGTGCTGTTTTTTTCATCTCAACCTTAAACTGTGACAAAATTATATTTATCCGCAGCAAATGTCTCCAGAATTTTAAGAACCTCGAGAAGTCTATGGAGATCAGGTCCCTAGAACTTTCAAGTCTCTACGGCGACAAAAGACTAGAAGACGCCTAAACCTCATGGGCAAGAGCTCTGTCACCACAGGCCATCTGTTCCAGGGGGGCCTGAACTATGCTTGACTTCCGAAATGCTCTCCGATACTGACTTTAAAAAGTCACCTTCAGCGCCTCATCACCTTCCAGTTACATCAGGCCAGTTCCGGGATCGCAAGGCGCATCCCTACTTTTACAAAAAGTAGGGGAAGGCGCTACCCTATTTTTTGATTGGTTTAGCCGACCAACGAACAACGTCGTACTCGCTTCTCATTGGACAACTATCACGTCATTTCCTGATCCTACGACCATGAATCATTTTCGACTCGCACAGTACATGAGCCGTACCATTGGTGATCGTGTATGCTCTCCCTTTCTCTGGGCTCGAAGACGGAACACCGCTGTTGGTTGTGTGGATGGACTATGTGGTGTGAGAGTTGATGCATGTGGATGACCAGGAAATGGAAGCAGTGTTTGGTAAGACTTCTCTTAGTTGGACTCGCAAGAAAGACTGGCGCAAGCGAGGTCTCCAGTAGTATAACTATCACGCAAGCAGTCAGAAATCTGCTCCAAATCAGTGTCATGACCCGGATTCGCAAATGTCCATCTGCAAGCTGTCAGTCTTCAAGTTTTCTCCTGAAATCAACGGAATCGTGAGCCAAACCATCCTCAACCTATCCTTGAATGCTTGAGCCTGTGTCAGTGTGTGACAGAGTGTTATTTGTCTTTTTGCGTGTCGCTGCGTACTGACAAACATGATTATCCCTACAAATACACCTACTGAGGGACAGCTTATTGAAAAAACATGCAGAAAGTCGAAGACGAAATTAAAGCTCAAGGGCTCGCACAACACGTTAGGACATCCAGAGCCGACAGTTTGTCAAAATTTCGTGATTGGGCAAGGGATATGGACAGCATCTTTGGACAACGGACGACGAACGCATGCGACTTTTGGCAGCCCGCACACTATGTGGACCTGCAGGAAATTTGCCTGTAGGCTTATTAATGAAAACTCCAGATAGGCTGGAAAGATCTCCGTAGGAGACTTCGTGAGTGCCACAGTGAGCTACAGGATCCTAATGACGCTCAAATGAAGTTGCGTCAGTTTAAACAGCATTCTGCAGAGCTCGTGCAATTTGTTTTCGGAGAGGCTGCAAGCATTCGAGGCTTTCGATGATGTGTCTGGTCCCGAGGTTCAGTGTTTTCCAGTGTAAGTGTTCCAAAAAGGAGTGGTTGACGATAGGTTAGCCAGGGAATCATACGCAAACAATTTTACAGGCTTCGGGAAGCCGTTAATTTTGCGAGTGCAGAACAACAAACGGACCACGTTTTTGAAAAGAGGCCAGTGTGGAGAAAGAATAGACACCACTGAAGAGCCCATGGATACTGGCATTTTTCGTAACGTACCTGGTGCGGAAAAAGTTGAAAAATTAGAGGAGTTACTTAGAGAGCTAAGCTCAAAATTGGTCAAAGCCTCAAACAGGCATCAGTTTCAAAACAGAATTCGCTTCCATGCGTACTAAAAGGTCAAGGTCATCAGCAAAATCGAGGATATGTACCTCGAAATGGACAGTCGCAGAAGCAACCACAAAATTTTGCACAATCACGTCAGTTTCAACCGTCTGAAAGGCCGGGAAATAACAACTTCCAGCCACGGAATTTCCAAAATTTTGGTCCACGTTTAGTACAGTGTCTGCGTTAACCTCCAAACTTGCAGGAAAACAGGAAATATCGCGCACGTCCACTGTATCAATGGACAAGTGATGGTCCTTCCATATGCGCTATTTGCTCAAGAACAGGTCACATTCAAGGTAATTGTCGCGTTCGAAACAATCCCCAAGGCTCGAACTTTCAACATACCCGCCCGGGAAACTAAATCGTTCTTCTGTTCCTGGAGCCGCGTGGAAGGAGAACCAATGTGGAAGTGGTTCCACTGGCAAAATCGCGCGAATCCTTATCAAACCAAGCACTTCGACGTGCTGGATATACCTTGGCAATCGCAAAACATATTCTGTTGTAGATACGGGCGCCGATATCTTCCTTATTTCCCTCGAGGCTTTTGACAAAATCTTGCGCGAAAATGTATGAGTTTTCAACAAGGGGTTTTAGGGGTCAGTGAGAATAAACAAGTGTTAACAGGAACACGTAACTCTGAAAAAACAACAGTTTCCCGCCTTGCCGACGTGTTTGAACGTTCCGCGTGCCTGACGTGACTGCCAGCTTTCATCAAAACCGTGTTACAGTTATAAGCAAACTATGCTTAATCGAACCCACTGGAGTAGCCGACTACCATATCTTAGTTAAACAAGCCCAGGTCCTTTTATCTGATAAATACGTAGGATGTAAGAAATAGGAATGGACGCGTTCCCACTTTCCTGGTTTATACCACAGAGATCATACTTTGCCAGCCCAACATGTTATAGGCATTGCTGAAACGTTATAAGAAGCGGAAATCCGCAGCGCAGAAATGGATGAGAACTTAGGATGTAAAAATAGCGCTCTAGATCCTACATCCAAATTTAAAAGGCTCGTCTATCACATCTTACTCATTTTGAAAGCAATGGATTGAAAACTTCTTGGATAGATATGCCGGCATAATTGCTAAAAGTGTTTTTTTTTTACTTGTCGTACAGACCTAGTAGCGATGAAGATAGATAGGATCCCTAAAATGCAAAATCCTTATAGGCTTCCTTTCAGTCGGAGACAGGTCGTAGAAAACCACATAACTGAGCTTTTTAAGGCTAGAATTATTCAACCTATTCATACAGGGGTGGTAAAAATGCACTTTTTGTCGCCAACCGAATTTTTGGAGTAAAAATTGTCGTCAGTAGGGCAATGCAATAACATGACAAAATGTTCATTAAGTCCATGCCCATTAGCGCCATCAGATCAGCCCATCGCCGAAAGTCTCTTTCATCATAGCAGTTTTCAATATCATGCACATAACCGAAGCGTTCAGTTATTTACTGCCCTTGAACAAATGCCAGGATAAGTGCCGCTGCTAGGAAAGCAGGCGCAACTGCCCTAGACTAATGAGGTAGCCCGATCACAACAGGAATTTTCTTCCACCCTCGGGACTTGCCGGGGCCTCACGTTTGAACTCTATCTATGGCTGGATTTGCTTTTCTCAACCGCAAAAAAAACAACGAAGGACCTCAGTAGCCAGGGCAGTAGAATTCATGACAGGTTCCGAACCAGTAGCAAGTGACATTGGGAATGACGTCAAATATGGGGGCCTCCACGAGGCCATGCCCCTTATGAAAATCACGTTTGCGCTTCAAATCCCATTTCAACCGTCATTCAACTATTCACGATACTTTAGGCATGCTTCAAATCTGGCGCGATACGTTTTGACTGGTGGGCGTTTTTCGCTGTCCCCTAAAAAGCAAATTGTATCGAAATTTGTGGATAACTTCACATCGGGCGGATAGCTCTTTCTGACCAAGTTACTCGCCCTAACAGAAGGGGAGGGTGTGCAATGCGACCCCCCCCCCCCCCCCTCCCGCTACGGTTCTCTAAGGATACTAATGCAGCATATTGTGCAGTCTTGCTTAAATCTTTGGCAGCCTCCGGGGCATCCATTGTACGTGTGTTGACACCAAAAAGCACCCTTAACACTTCTGGCTCCAGAGTCCGTTCCGGTGCTCAGTGTCTGTCCCGGTGGCTCAGTTGGTTAGAGCGTCTGTATTCCGATCCATCTACCCATGGCAGGGTGGGTTCAAGTCGCTTTAGGGAGCTCGCTCTTTGCCCTTGGCAGGTATGGCCTGCAGCTGGTGGCAGCGGTCCCGCTAAAGGTCAGTTGACGTCAGAGGGCAGGACGGACCGTGCCGAGCATTGCGGCACGTTAAGCTTTCGCCACTAAATTCTGCCGTGGCCTGGAATTGCGCGATCGGATGGTGGGGGTCAGCGCGCACACAACAAGCACTGCTTAGCGGGAGCGCTGATCCGAGAATCCATCCATTCAAAGGGCTCGGATCAAATTTATAAAAAAAAGAGTAGCGATGTTTTTTTACGGCCATTGCAAGACAATACAAGACCGCCGGTGCGGCGGGGGCAAGCGGCGATCCTGCGGACCGCACGCGGACGGCTGCCACTGCTACATGGACGAAACCCTACATTATAAATATAGGCTGCAAACAGATAAAACTACATGCCATTATATTTATAATTAAACGAGGGACACGCCTCTTTATGTTCTATGTTACTTCACTGCATGGTTTCGTATATATGAACATGCAAAGCTGATGTTTAGTTTACAGGAAAATTTGACCTTCGACTTGCTCTGGTGGAGTCAGTTAACAACAGGAGGCTTCCTTCCAGTCACGAGATCTCGCTAAATGCAGTTCACTGTTTGTTTGTTTTTACGAGGCTTTACCTTCCTTAGTCTGCAAACGTCAGAGACTCCCCCCTCAACCAGTCCGCGTTACATAAACCGGCGAATCAGGGTAAGCGTTAAAATTGCTGGTTGTCATCCTTTTTTGTCTATTCTGTATATGCTGATGTATTAAGTATGCATTTCAAATCATGAAAACATAAACCGCTAAAGCAGAATGACGCATTTCAATACCAACATCCAAACATTGGTAGAAATCCAATCACCAAGCGAAAGGTGCCCTTTGCATGCAAGTAGCATGGAAATCTAAGGTTATCTGTGATATCTGTCATGTATGATGCAGGAGTATCAATCAAAATTAATTTCTGGGGCGTTACCCAATTTCCATGTTTGGTTGAGTCCCCTCTATGCTGATTCCTCTCCCCTCCCCAGTCAACATTTCTAGCTGGAAAATTATAAAAAGATATATGAAATATGCTACCAGAATCCCATACATTTAGTCATATATGTATATATATATATATATATATATATATATATATGCACATGAGGTTCTAGATAAACTTACAAACTCAGTTACAAAAACCAACTATATATGACTCAAAACCATGTAATCTGGAGTTCATTAACTGACTATGATCCATGGGTTGCTATCTCCCTCTACTCATGCATAAAAATGGCACTCCTGTCATTATGCCACGTAAACTACCTTTATTTTTGGTATCAATGTAGGCCGCATATAAGGTAGGCTGTTTGCCTTCTCAGTCCGTATTTAGATGTGTACAGTGATTATGCCCATGGCTCCATCAGGACAGTTTTACAATTCAATGTTAGCAAAAACAGTAACGAAATATACCATATTTGCATTCCTGCAATGCCATGCTCACAAGCGCGAAGAAAATGTGCACATAAACAGGGGCGGATCCAGG
Organism: Pollicipes pollicipes; assembly: GCF_011947565.3. Lineage (NCBI taxonomy): Eukaryota > Metazoa > Arthropoda > Thecostraca > Pollicipedomorpha > Pollicipedidae > Pollicipes > Pollicipes pollicipes. Next base: position 7,589,714 of record NW_023597034.1, on the reverse strand, counting down.
ATTTCGTCACGAGGCACGCAACATTCTTGGTCCCCCTGGGGTTGGGGCCCTCCCAAAAAAAATGTTCTTGCATTTTAGTCATTACATTCTAAGAAAGGATGTATGCACCAGTGTATATATATATATATATATATATATATATATATATATATATATATATATATATATATACATATATGCATATATATGTATGTGTATATATAATTATACGCATATATATCTAAATATGTAGCGTATACATTTATAGATAAAAAGATGTTATATATATATATATATATGTATATATATGTATATATATATATATATATATATATATATATATATATGTGTGTGTGTGTGTGTGTGTGTGTGTGTGGTGTGTGTGTGTGGTGTGTGTGTGTGGTGTGTGTGTGTGTGTGTGTGTGTGTGTGTGTGTGTGTGTGTGTGTGTGTGTGTGTGTGTGTGTGGTGTGTGTGTGTGTGTGTGTGTGTGTTGTGTGTGTGTGTGTGTGTGTGTGTGTGTGTGTGTGGTGTGTGTGTGTGTGTGTGTGTGTCTATGCATTTAATTATTCAGTAATTTAATAAACACGGAAATCCATCTTACTGTGCACAGCCCTATAAAGCTAGGCGTGCTGCGCATGCATACACATAGAGCTCACCCGTTTGCTACAGATAATGTTAAATGATGTAATTTTGAGGCTACGTGTTCCGGAACAACGGGCAAAATAAAATTAAGCTAGCCATCAAAACCAAGCATGGACTTGATTCCTAGCTTATATATTACGAATAGCTGGCTGGGTGATGTAATCAGCTGATGGCTGATGACTAGTGTAAAAATTTTATTTGGTTACAAAGGGGCACAGCATATCCTGGCATTCGAAATATGCCAGGAAGGTGATGCACTAGTGTAATAAGCGTCACACACTCAATAGCCAATGGAAATAACACATACGCCATCGGCGGCATGTAAATTTACGTTCGGCAATTGCGCGTAAAACTTCATCGGCGCATATTCCACTGCTGATATAATACCAACTAGACCAATGTGGTAGGCCCTAAATGATCAGTAGTGCCCCGGCAGGCTGGCATATGAGGCCCCGGCCATAGCACAGGACCCTCCCAGCAAAAGGGAATTATCCAAGACCATGAATTAATACCCCTATGGGATCAAGAGTGCACGGGCAGGTAAACAACACGAGACTCAATAGGAGTAAAGAGTCCTCCGCAAATGAGACGAAAAGGAGGGAGCCCTCGATCAAAGAAGAGGGCCTCTGAGCATCGAGTGTCTCCGTGCCTCACCTTATAAGAGCCTTAGCAATAGCGCAGGGCCCTCCAGGCAAGTGAAAAGAACCCGAGACTTATATGAAGGCCCCTGAGCAACTGCGTGTACCCTGGCACATGGGACCCCGGAAAAAGTGTGAAGAGCCGTTCGGACGAATGGGAAGAATCCGTGGAGGAAAACCTAATAGATCAACAGTGCTCAGGCATGCAGGCAGATGGCGTCTCAACAGCACATTGCGGCTTACGAGAAAATGCAAAGAGATTAAGGGCACGTGGAAAGCTCCTTTGCGATCAGACTGACCCGGCAAGTGAACATATAGGGCCAGGCAACCAACAGCGTAATGCATCTAGACAGCGCAATAAGCCCCCAAATTTTCCCCAAATAACACTTTCTCAATTAGCGAAGAACTAGCTTCGTTGACTTATGAACTCTTCAGTTTTGCTAACACTGGTTCTTGGTCGTCTGTATGCCCAAAGACATCCAATTTTGTTGTGTTTTGTTGTAAGAAAACTGCGCCCGTCCGGCCGGTTATGGGCCCCTTCGGAAGGTACCCTCGGCATGGTCCATCGGGCATGATTCCCGTGCCCCATGCCATCCCCTCTCCCCCCCCCCCCCCCCGCTTCTGCATCCACCATCGGCCCTAGGAGCTGAATAGATGGGGCACGCCAAACACACAGGGTCATTCATTGAAATAAGAAACACAATAATAACGATCGAGCGCGCCCGAGAAGGTTAACATATAAGGCCCCCGTCAAGACAGTGGCGTCCTCCATTCAAATAGGAAGTACCCAAGACACAACGCAGAGGACCCCAAATGATACAGTGCGTCAGAGTAGGGTTATCAATACGTCCCCGTCAAGAGCGCAGGGCCCTCCATTGAAAAAGAATGTACCCGAGACACAATGTAGAAGGCCTCGAATGATCGAGTGTGCCCGAGCAGGTTAACAGATATTGTTCCCAAAAAGGGCGTAGGACCCTCCAAATAGAAAGTATTCAAGACCCAATGCAGAGGACCCCAAATGATCCAGTACGTCAGAGCAGGTTAACAATAGGACCCCCGCCAAGGGAGCAGGGCCCCCCATTGAAAGGGGAAGTACCCAAGACCCTATGTAGAGGGCCCCCGAATGATGGAGTGTGCTCGAATAGGTTAACAAATGGGGCTCCCAACAAGAACGTCAAATGACCCCAGAAGGATGGAATGTGCCCGAGCAGCTTATCAGAAGGGCGTAGGGCTCTCCGTCGAAATAAGAAGTAGCCAAAACCCAGTGCAGAGGGCTCCCGAAAGATGGAGTATACCCGAGCGGATTATCGGTGGCCCAGACGGGAGCAAAGGGCCCTAAATTCAAGCACGAGACTTTATATATAGGGCCCCGAACAATCCAGTGTGGCCGTAGCGGCGAACAAATAGGGTTCCCAAGTGCGTAGGGCCCTCCACTTAAAAAGGAAGTACTCAAGATGCAATGTAGAGAGCCCCGAATGATCGGGCGCGCCAGAGCAGTTAACAGATAGGGCCCTCGGGAAAAGCGAAGGACCCTAACCAGAGTGGTGCCCTATCCAAAACCAGATGTAGAGGTCCCTGCGATCGAATGGGCCCCAGCATCTTCTCAGAAGGGGCTTTGACAGGAGCGTAATGCTCTTCATTCAAATAAGAAGTACCCAAAACCCGGTGCGGAGGGCCCCCCGAAGGATGGAGCGTACCCGAACAGGTTATCAGATGAATCCAATGGGAACAGAGGGCCCTAAACTCAAACATGGAGAACCAATGTGCAGGGTTCTTCGAGCAATCCAGTGCGGCCGAGGAGGCGATCAAATAGGGCCCCCGACAAGTGCGTGGTGCCCCATTCCAATAGCACGTGCCTAGCGCTCAATGTAGAAGGCCACAACAGCGTAGGTCCCCCATTCAGAAAAGAAGTACACAAGACCCATCGTGGAGGATCTTTGAACGACTGAGTGTGCCCAAGCAGGCTATCAGATAGGCCCCCGACAAGAGTGCAGGGTCCTAAGGAAGAGACAGAGAATTGGAAACGCCCTAGACCAATGTAGAGAGGCTATAAACATATCGCAAGCGTGTCGGTAGGTCAACTGAGACCCACGTAAAGGGCCCCTAAGCAACTGAGAATACCCCGGCAGGTTGAGGTATGGGACCCCGGCCATAGCTCACAGAGCCTTTCTGGTGAATGGAAAGAATTCGTGGAAGAGGCCATGACTGACAAGAGCTCCCGGGCACGTTAACAGGAAGAATCCCAACAACAGTGCAGGGCCCTCCGAACAATTGGAAATAAATGGAGGGCGAACTGGAATGATACTTAATAATCGCAATGATCATGTAAGTGGGCAAATAGTTCCCCCGGACACAGCATGGGGCCTCTAGACGGTGTAATGGGGCTTAAAATTCCGGTTCAGAACTGTTCCAATCATTGAGTGATTCTTTTTGCTTTCATGGACCCTTTAGTTTTAATTATAACTGTTCTTGGTTGCCTGGAAGTCCAAAGATATCCTGTTTTGTTGCGTTTTGTGTTAAAAAACTGCATCTCTTCGGCCGTCTATGGGCCCCTTCGGGGCCAAAAGGGGGGGGGGGCATGGCCCCGTGGCCCCCCTCCCTCTGGATCCGCCTTGCACATGAATGAGCACTGCAAAATAAATGACTTCCAGAGTGTCTTCCTGTCTTCCAGACTTCCTGTTACAGTAGGGGTGCTATCATCAGGAAGTACCAAACATTGTCCTCAGGGGCGACCAAATGCCAACCTTTCACTGAGCTCATAAGACAACTGGACCACAATACCGTAAAACATCATGCTATTTGAAGTGAAACTCTTGGTAAAGCGGGAGATGGTAATGAAACCTGCCCCCCCCCCCCTCATTGCCTACATTTCCTATACCGTTCCACTCATCCTTCATTGCTTTCCCATGGTCTACATCATTGGGTATCATATGCAAAAGTCAGCAAAAGCTTGAGCTGAGTAGTATGGTTTAAAAGCTATCAAAACATTGATGAAATAATTGCATTTGAAGCAGAAGCATGGTTTTTGAAGATAGGTTAGGGAGCAGTGAAAAATTATGTGATGTACTCCCAAAATATGGATGTCTCCGATATGGGCACGCTTCTTCACAAACTTTGGGGGGGGGGGCTGGACCCCTGAACTGAATAAGTGAAGATCTATGTGACTAGTAACGATTCTGAATCAGGACAGGCCCAAAAATGACATAAATTGGTATTTCGAAGCTATTATTACTTCCTGTAATTTTCCTTCATAAGCAGTGCCATCAGTCTTCAACACCAAATCCAAAGTTCTTTGAAAGGGAAGAAGGCTGGTCGCTTACAACTGCTTCAGTTAGCCAATAGCCTTTTCGGTGTCTTGAAAAGGCGGTTTGGACAATCATAGGTACTACAATGCCTTGATCGGATTATCCTGCCGACGTACCCTGAACTGTTAATGTCTCTAGTCGCTGAGGACGTGATACTGAATCACGGCACAGCCAACGAAGTAAACAAGGCGAGAAATGACACTCTAAGCAGGTACAATCACACTGCAATGCGAATGCCACTCGCGAAGTTTCAGTGCATTGAAAGTCACCGCCCACCTCATATCAGTCGCATCGCAACAATTGCAGCCAGATAAATCCCCATATCTAGATATTTTTCAGTACTTTACAGTCGTCTAGTTTGGGACGCTGAGCGTCGACGGTTAAAAACAGCGAATCGGCCGACCAGCCGGGCCATAGGAAATACACTGATTTGTCGCCAGGCTGCCACCGATTCGGCCGATCAACTTAAAATCATTGGATATTTTTGTCGCTGGGTTGGAATGAAACCTAGAAAAGATACCAGGGTGCCGTAGAGTACGGCGAAGTCTTTACAGAAATGTTTGCATGTTTTGTGTGATGAAATGCATTACCATGGAGGACTAATATATATGTATGGACACCTCATGTTATGTTTGGCATAGTGTGCGGTATTTTTTCGTCTTGGCTGTCACAAAAATTTGCTATTCAAAAACATTTTTGACACCAATCTTCGCGTGAATACAAGCCTTTTCGTCGCCGACCTTACCCACCAAGTCGGCTCGTTTTATCACTCCTGGAGCCATAGAGCGTGGTCTAGTCCGTTGGTCATAATTGACAGCAAATATGGAGGAAAAAGATATGGTACAGATTACAGAAAATCAAACCGAGTAACCATAAAAAACTGCCATTCGCTCCCTCGCATCGATGATAAACCTCGCCTTGCTTGGAGGATCAAAGTACTTCACTTGTTTGAACGTTTACGCGTGCAGGCTTAAAGCTCAAAATGTCAAAATGCGAAATTTTCAAAAAAGAAGTTAAGTAATTCGGATCATATAGCTTCACCAAGTGGGATCAAACCAGATCCTAGTAAAGTAGAAGTCATCAGAGACCTGGTCCATCACTCTGATATGAAACGCGCTCTCTCATTAATTGGTATGTGCTCGCGAACGTCACCGTTTCATTCCAAATTTTGCGACAATCGCAAAACGTCTCACGGAAGTAACCGAAGACAAAAAGACATCTTTATTGAAATGAAGCATACCAAAAGGCGCTTGAAAGTCTTCGCGAAGCTCTCATTGGAGCTCCTGTACTGGCTTACCTAGATACCTCGAAGCCATGTAAACTTTACACCGATGAGTCAAACCACGCTCGTGGTGCTGCTCTTCTGTGAGACACAGAACAAGGCAAAAGAGCAGTTCAATACCTCTCACATCTATTGAATGCTACACGACAACAGTGGCCTGCAAGCGGAAATGAAGCATACGCAATTGTTTGCGGCATTCCAAAGCTGAGACGCTTCCTTCTTGGCACAAAATTTCCTGTCATGACGGACCACAAACCTTTAACACGCGCTCGGAGGTCAAATTGACCAGCCCCCCGAAGGTTTTGCGGGAATGGTTTCCAAACGGTGCGGCGCATCCTCGCCAAATTTTGCATAGCTGTCGATAATTGGATAGAAGATCGTCTACCATCAACAATTTAGACTTACATTGTAAGGGTGCTGACCTATGGCGGGTCAAAGTCAAGTCATAGTTTCGGCGAAGGCAATTGCAGGGAATCGTTCAATCTGATCCAATAGCGGAGTGTTAGATGAAGCCATACATCTTTGAGATGCTTTCTCAGGCAACACAACCATTGAGTTAACAAATTGGATTGACCTGAGATCAGGTATTAATGTCGGACCAAGGTCAGAATCGACCTGTTTTATTACTCTAGGGCTTCCTGTATGGGCTAGTTTTTGGTGCTCATTTCGAATTTACTGATGACAGAAACCGCATTATACACCTTCCATAGACTTCCTAGAAATCAGAATAGCTCACTTGCCTAGCATGACCCAGGTCAACATTCTTAGGAGCATACTGCTTAGCGTAATCTTTGACGCTTATCCATATGCAAAATTGAAGGCAGTCTCCTATGATTTTGGTCACCATAACCTTGAAAAGGTCAAACAAGGTCACTTATCTTTTATGCGCTTGTAAATTTTTGCTTAGAACAGTTATCTTGGTTCTGGGGGCCCTCTGGAGACCAGCCTGGAATTTGACTTGTTTGACCTTATTTGACCCAAAGGTCATGACCTAAAAGCTTAAAATTTGAGCTAAGTGAATTTAGGTACAGGTCAACATACTCTGTCAGTTTTGATGTCTCGGTGTGTTCGGTAGAGTGTTCGGGAGAGGAAGTGCATCATCCGGAAAACTTTCGATTGTTTCTGTCAAACAGTCCCGACTTTAACGGTCTGCAGGAAAATGACTCTGATATCAGGATGATTCGTTGCATTATTGCAACTTAGGAGCATCTCAAATTTTCTCGTATCTTCGCTCATTATGCGATCTTGGACGATTTGATATTCCGCATTACGGACACTCAAAAGTGTACACCATTTCCTGGCTTGCAGTTAGTCATTCCTCGCATCCTTCAAAACCGTCTCATCGAAAAAACCCACTCAGGATATTTTGCTGGTCATCTAGGCACCGATAAAACATATGATAAACTCCGTTCACGTTATTATTGGTCTGGCATGTACCGAAGCGTAGTTCAGCATCTGAAAACTTGCGTAGCCTGTGACATGCAAAATTGCGAGAAGAACAACGTCCTCTGCAAAATATGCAAATTCCAAAACACCCTTTCAACATTTTTGCAGTAGACACTTCTTGACCATTTCCGCCAAGGTATGATGGCATTCGGTACATCAATAACGTAATTTACATGTTTTCTGGCTGGCCTGAGTCATTTGCCACTGAATCAAAAAGTGCTGAAATCGTGGCACAAACTCTTATTGAGGAAATGGTCCCAGATCATGCCTATCCCACGTCATGCCACGTCATCCAGGCATTATTGTGTCTGACATTGGGACTGAATTATGTGATGCCATAGTCGAACAAATTCCGCATTCTTCCAAGTTAAACACATTCGCATTGAAGTCTATCACCCTCATACAGTCAGAAATCAGCCACACAAACCGGCCCGCATAACTACTGCCGTCCAATCCGATTTGCTGGATATCAGATGAAGATCGAGAGATGGGGAGATCAAATAAAGCCAATTAACCTAAATAGCTCGCACCAATGCTGGCAATTGCTTTTACCGAATATCCTGGCGCATTACATTTCAAAGACAAAATGATTACGATCCTACCCGGCCCCTACTGCTAACAGCACCCTCACAGCACACTTGATGGATAGTTCACGTTTTGGGTCTCCCGGCAAGTTATTCCCAGTGACGCTACCGTCGGGACATTACTGGAACTCAATTCCCTGTGACCCAAATACTGGTGGCAATGCGATGGGCCGTGCCATTAAATGGTGCAAACCGCCCTAAACATAAGCTGAAATCGGTGATAACCAGCCTGCATTAGCGCGTATCTGTATTTGTAGCCAGCAAGTGACTAAAACAAGGTTTGCTGTGTGTGAACTCACTCTTGTGAACACTTCACGATGTTTTGAGTATTAGCGAGGAAAGCCCGATTGCCGTTAGGAAAACCCAATGTAACAGCGGGCAACATATTAACACGCGCCCGGGTGACCGGTTGGATGCCCTTTGCTAGGGGGGGGGGGGGGGTTCAATTTGATCCTATTGAGATCTCAAAAATCAAGAGTACTAGAGACACCAAATTGACAGGGTATGTTGACCTGTTCCAGAATTCACTTAGGTCAAAGTTTGAAGTTCCTAGGTCGTGATCTGCGGGTCAAATAAGATCAAACAATGTAAAATTCCAGGTTGGTTTCTATATGGTTTTTACAACCTAGATAACTATTCTAAGGAAAAGGTCACACACTCATTTGAGGTCAGTGACCTTGTTTGATCTTTTGAAAGTCACAGTAATCAAAATCATAGAAAACTGCTTTAAGTTTTGCATTTGGATAAGCCACAAAGATTACGCTAGGCAGCATGCTCCTAAAAACAAAATGTCGACCTGGATCATCGTAAGTCAGTGACCTATTCTGACCCTAAAGAAGTCCACGGAAGATGTATAATGCGGTTTTTGTTGTCAATAAATTCGAAATGAGTATCTCAAACTATCCCATATAGCAATCCTTAGAGTTATAGAACAGGCTAGTTTTGACCTGGGTCTGATCTTCATACCTGATCCTAGGTCAATTTAAGTCGTTTATTTAACTGTTGCGTTGCCTACGAAACTATTTCAGAGATGTATGGCTTCGTCTAACACTTCGCTGTTGGATCAGATTGAACGGTTCCCCAGAAGTGGCCTTCGCTTAAACCATGGCCTGACTGACCTGCCATAGGTCAGCGACCTTGCAAGATGCATCTCAATTATTGATGTCAGACGATCCACTGTTCAATTGTTTACAGCTATGGACATTTGGTGCGGCTATGCCGCGCCGTTCGGAAACCGCTCCGGAAAAAAAATTAAAAGGGGGCGCTCAAATTGACCCCCACGTGAGCGCGTGTTAAAGCAATCCATTGTATATATCAAGCCTGTGTCCTACAGTCCTTACAGTCCGTCATGATCCGAGAAAAGCAGCTAGAGCTGGATGAACCATCAACATCTTGCACCAGATTGAACATCTACATACACGGTTTTTAACGTGACAAGAGATATCCAGGGAGCAGGAGAGCTTAATAGAAGCAGTAAAAGCATTTAGTTCCTGGTTTGTTCGGCGCTGTGAGTTAACAGGTTTTATGCCGGCTCATTAACCTTCAAAACACACACACACACACATACACACACACACACACACACACACACACACACACACACACACACACACACACACACACACACACACACACACACACACACACACACACACACACACACACACACACACACACACACACACACACACACACACACACACACACACACACACACACACACACACACATATATATATATATATATATATATATATATATATATATATATATATATTCGCTTATACATGTACCATTCAAGAGAACGGTGCACTGTGTTTTGGGTAGCTTACGGCTTAGTTTTTTATCTTTTGTACGTTACTTTTCACAATTTCGGCCACTTTTCGACTGTTTGTTGGATTATAAATTAGCTCACAAATAGGCGTGCGCGATCATACGATATATTCATAGTTCAACATTTTGGATATATTCCCTGTTCTTCCTCAAATGAATAGGTATTTACCTCATTCCGGCAGCTGACACATAAATAAGCAGAATAGTAAACACGAGGATGCAATCAGCAATGAACATCTTATTTTGGTTGTTCGCTTAACCGACAACCAGACAGAAAAAGAAAGAGATTCTTCATATAGGTCTAAAATATTAAACACAAGAGAACTGGATGTCAACAGAACGCCTCGGCCTCAGTTAGGTCATGTTTAGGAAAAGCCGAGCTAGAAGTATACTGAAGTGTGGATACGGTAATGGTGTAGTGGGCGTCCCGAAGTGATGGTGTGTGTCCCGGCTCCGCTGATTACGGCTCTTGATGAAAAGATATTTCGCCAGATGTCACCAGATTCCGCCAGATATCTTCATGACATCGGCACGCCAGCCTCGCGCGGGACGCCTGCGAACTCAAACCCCCAGCGGCGGCACGCCCATCCAGCAGAGTCGCCGTCCACTGGGCTTCACCACCTCGTGCCGCGACCGACACTCAGCAACGCTCGACCCCTCCGAGTGCGACGCTGCCGGCAGCCCTTCCGCCGTACTCCCCGGGCCCAGGATCACTCCATACGCATATCACACTTCGCAAGCAGGTGCAGCCAATCAGCTCAGGTCGCGCTCATATAGAAACCAAATTGAATCTGCGATGGTAGTAAACACGGGCCGAGATTGTAACGTTGCAAAGGGATGAGAGCAGTCTTATGGGACAGCAATTTTTTCGTTATGCATCTTTTCCACTGAGGACATTTGCATGCCACCGGCACCAGACGAGCGCGTGGGCTGGCCAAGCACCAGATGACGTCACCTGGGTGACTGGCTGACTGGCTGACTGGGTGGGTGTAGTAGATGTGGTAGGCGTAGTATTATTTGCAGAAAGAGCTTTAAAAGCGTTCTGAAACAGTATCGCGGTAGCAAGGCATTCTGAAACCGACGACGGAAAACAAAACGGCCGCAAACTCTAGCTTCAAAAATCAATAAACAGGTGAAGGGACCAAGACGAACAGGCGTACCAAAATAGAACGGTATTTGAAACGCAGAGTTGTTAGCTGAGTAGCTGCACACGTGGCACTTAGGAACTGAAAAAAAGATTAAAAACATCAGCAATAAAATAAATAGGAGCTGAACTTTTCAGCTCCTGAGCACCCAGAAACTGATAAATAATAAATGTAGCATTGTAAGGACGGTGGAAAGACCAATAACTGTGATAACATGGCTAGGACCACAATTTTGAGCAGCGTGAGCCATCGTCTCTACGACGCCTTAAAAGCTGTATGCAGCATAAGATACCTAACCAAAGAAATGACCACAAGGTAAATGGGTAGCTAATCGCTGCAGCCAACGCACCGCAGAGCAGCCAGCATGTCATCACAATGGTGTGTGAATTTGGCTAAAGATATGCATTTGGCAATGTGAAAACGCACCAAGCGAGCAGCCCATTAAGAAACTGATGGTGCCTCTGACCCTCACGCCCATCTGTCAGTCAGTTAGGACCTGGACTGACTAACGGCTTGACCGCGCGCAACACGCCTGGACAGTTTAGCCTGAAGTGCGCGGGGGAATTCTTGGCTTCATCAGGTTTACCGCGACTTAAGTCCAGTTGGTTATACTGGACTTTGGAGGACCTTTTATTATGGGCGTTTATATCCATAAGCAATCCAGACAATTCTCGATCTTACGATCACCCAGCTTTGTCACACCTAAAGCTGTCAAGGACTGTCCTGGAAGTCCGTTGCGGCGTCACTGAGGCCGCATTCCCTGACCCTGATGGTAAACTTTGAGGAGAACTAACTGACGTAGTCATGAAATCGTCAATAAACGCATATGTAAACAAGTATACGTACAGGTTGAACGGCAACGTACTAAGTGCTGATGGTGTAAAACCTAGCGATCTCTGTGGGTACGTCGGCGACAGATTCGTTGAGCTGTGTTGAGCTTCCCCACGAGCTGCGTGTCGCCAACCACATACCGTTCCCTGACATTGAAATAGATGTCAAGCACTTTTAAGACCAAGACGCTTACAAACAGATGCAGTTGTTGCATGAACGCGGCTAGCGCCTGGCACCCGGAGAGCCGTCGCACAGCCGCCTCGCATCCTTGATAGTTGTTGCATCCTCGCATCCTTGATCCCAGTTGTTGCATGAACGCGGCTAGCGCCTGGCACCCGGAGAGCTGTCGCACAGCCGTCTCGTATCCTTGGTATGCAGTTGTTGCATGAACGCGGCTAGCGCCTGCCACCCGGAGAGCCGTCGCACAGACGCTTCACATCCTTGATATGCAGTTGTTACATGAACGCGGCTAGCGCCTGGCACCCGGAGAGCTGTCGCACAGCCGCCTCTTATTCTTAATATGCAGTTGTTGCATGAACGCAGCTAGCGTCTGCCACCCGGAGAGCCGTCGCGCAGCCGCCTCGCATCCTTAATGAGGCGAGCGCTGAAGTATTGGGCAGCGATCCCGCACTCAACAATAGCCTCAGACGTGACTTTGTCGTCATTAATTGGTACGCCAATGCTTCAATAAAGGACTGCATAAGGCATGCATTTTCCTGGTAAAGCAATGAAACGCCAAATAAAAGATACAAGCCCCAACTTTCTAGCGCAAGCAAAAGTCCCACAAGATTAAGGAAAGGCCCTACAAACTCATCATCAAGACAAATATGTCTTTTTTCTTTTTTAAATTTATTCCGAATGGTTTGCATGGGTGACTTCGGATTCAGAGTACCTGTTAAGAGCATAGCTTGTTGCGTGTACCCACTGAACCCACCACCCAAGCGTGCCGTCCAGTTTGACAAATAGCTTTGCCTCCACCTTTTCGTCAGACAGGACTGCGGAGGGTTTTGCTTGCCGCACAATGCCGCGGCACGGCCGCCCCGGGCCTCGGCTGACCCTCGTTGGCCAGTTGCCAGCTAGCCTTTCCATTTCAGTCGGGTCTCTGAAGAATTCCTTGGTTCTTGAATAGTGGCAATATAAATGTATTAATGTCTCAACTGAATGTAAGCAAAATGTACCGTAACTACTTTCTGGTCGATCAATTATGTACAGGAAAAAATTTGTTGGTATTTTTTGCTGATCACACCGAAATCAAAGGATTGAATGAACACGTTCTTTATTACCCTGGAAATATTGTGCGTACTACCTGTCCGTACAAAGCCCGTGTCTTGCAGCCATTCGTTTTCTAACTTGCATTGCGCCGAGGGTTGTTTTGATATCAGGGAGTGTACGAAATGTTTATAAGCTATTCGTAATAATTCATATGGATTTGCCAGTCTGATCTGGTAAGGCATTATGAGATACAATATTAATCCCCTATTTCTTCAAGCTCGTGATGATTTGCGGGAGACTTCCGACCAGAGATGCGTAGCACAAGAATGTTCTTAAAATGTTATAAATCTCTCTTATCTCCTGCCTTGAGTACAGTTCCCCAGATAAAGGTTTCATAACGTCTGCTTAGAATCTAAGGTCTGCTAAAAATACAATATATCGTCCCAGCCTTTAACCATGGTATTCTTAAACTTAGATCCGAACACTACAAAAATTTTCGGACAGAAGCCAATGCGTATCCGGGTTGTATAGTGAGGAAAATTTTCACCACACTTGAAACACATTCTCCCAAAACGGATTTTGAAATATCTTAATGACATATTTTAGTTCCGTTGGTCCGTAGATTACCAGGACTTCAACAGATACAATCTTTGTCCTGATTAATTTTGACCAATCGTGCTGTGAGCAAACAAGCCTTCGAATCCACGACATTTTTAAGTTGTTTTTTTGTATAGCAGCCGATACACACCGTACCAAGACCGTTAAGTATGGGTGGTTGTTATTTTAGTTGTTTTAACACAGTGTTGTCTATCTCCCATAGGAATTTGAACAACAGCATTTCTATCCTCCTAACGATGTCCCCTGGAGCATTTGGCATAGCTGCAAATATATCTACTAGATTTTAGCAAGGACCTCATAACAGCTATTTTCCCATTAAAGTTAATACGCGCCCGGGTGGCCGGTTGGATACCTTTCGCTCGGGTGGGTTGTCAATTTACCCCACCCCCACCCCCCCCCCCCCTGAGGTCCCGGGAACTAAAAGAGTCAAGCACACCAAATTCACCGGGTGTGTTGACTTGTACGTTAACTCACTTAGGCCAAAGTTTGAGGTACTTAGGTCGTGACCTCCGGGTCAAATAAGGTCAACTTCTACGCTGGTCTCCGAAGTGCCCCCAGAACCTAGCTAACTGTTTCTAAGCAAAAGCTCACGTGCTCAGTAAGGTCAGTGACCTTGTTTGAACTTACAAAGTCATGATGACCATACAAGATGTCATGGTGACCATGCAAGATAAATCATACAAGACTGCTCTGAGTTTGTATTTGAGTAAGCAATAAATATTACGCTAGGCAGTATATTTCTAAAAACAAAGTGCTGACTTGGGTCATTTCAGGAAAATCACCTATTCTGGCCTCTAAGAAGTCCATGGAAGATGTATCATGCGGTTCCTGCGATCAATAATTTCGAATTCAGCACCAGAAACTATCCCATACTGCAAGCCCTTGAGTAAAAAAACAGGTTGGTTTTGACCTTGGTCTGAGCTTTTAATCTGAACTTAGGTCAGCGTAATTTGGTCATTCAATATTGGTGTTGCCTAAGAAAGCATCTCAGGGATGTATGGCTTCGTCTAACGCTCCGTTGTTGCATCAGATTGAACGATTCCATAACCGCTGAATCCATGGCCTGACTTTGACCTGACGCAGGTCAGGTACCTGACAAGGTAAATATAAATCCCCCCCACCCCCACTCGAGATCCCCCACTCGAGCGCGTGTTAAATATTACATTTTCCCGATTGCAATAGCTCCCCCTCTTTATGTGCGGAAGCTTCAATTTAAAGTTTTTGTTGGTTATATCCACGTTGTTCTTGCTGAAAGCAATACCGAGCACTTAAAATTTTTCAAAAATGTAATTTTTCCCGCATCTATCTGTAAAGTTTCATTGCTGATCACAAACTGAAGGCCTTATGTCTTGTTAATGCTTAACTTTAGACCGGAAACGGAGGAATTTTTTCCGTTCCGTTCAGGGACACGTCATCTACTTTGATGAACGCCACCAAATCGTCAGCGTACTGTAACAGCCGAAATTCCGGGGCATGCTGTATTTGAATGCCGCACAGTAGCTGTGATTTTATGATTTGGTTTGTTAGAGGCTTCACGGCGAGATTAAAGAGTTAGTCAGACGCTGGATCTCTGCCTTATGCCGTGCTGCATTAACACGCGCTTGGGTGGGGTCAGATTGACCCCCAAAGGTTTTTCCAGAATGATTTCCGAACGGCGTGGTGTAGCCGCGCCAAATTTTGGATAACTGTAGACAATTAAATGGAAAATCGTTTGGCATCAAAAATTTAGATGCACCTTGTAAGGTCGCTGATCTATGGCAGGTCAATGTTAGGCCATGGTTTCAGCGAAGACAATTTCTAGGAAATCCTCCAATCTGATCCAACAACGTAGTGTTAGACGAAGCCATACGCATCTGACATGCTTTCTTAGGCAGCACAACAGCCAGATGAGCAAATTACATTGACCTAAGGTCAGGTATGAGGGTCGCACCAAGGTCAAAGCCAACCTGTTTTATTACTGTAGGGTTTACTGTATGCGATAGTTTCTGGCACTCATTTCGAGTTTATTGATAGCAGGAACCGCCTTATGCATCTTCCATGGACTTCTGAGAGGTCGGAATATGTCATTGACCTAAAATGACCTAGGTCAACATTTTGTTCCAGGAACATACTGCCTGGCGTAATCTTTGTCGCTTTGTCAAATGGAAAACTCAAAGCAATCTTGTATGACTTTGGTCACCTTGACATTCAAAAGATCAAACAAGGTAACTGACTTTCAATGAGAATGTGGCCTTTTGCTTAGGAACAATTATCTACGTTCTGGGGGCACTTTGGAGACCAGCCTGGAACATGACCTTGTTTGGTCTTTTTTGACCCGAAGGTCGTGATCTAGGAACCTGAAACTTTGACCTAAGTGAGTTCACGTGCAGGTCAACACACCCGGTAAATTTGGCGTTTGGTTTGGTAAAGCTTTCTTAGTTTCCTAGATTTCAGGGGGGTTAAATTGACTCCTCCACCCGAGCGAAGGGTACCTAGTCGGCCACCCGCGAGCGTGTTAATATTTGTTCGCCGTAGAAGCCATCCAGTAATATACGAGAGAAAATTGGGCTATTCCAATATTCATATGAACTAAGTGTTTAAGTTGTACTGATCCAGCATGTTAGATACAAAGTTTCAGGATACTGTTTCAAGTGCGGCTTCAAAATCAGTTCAGAGTTATTCACTGAATCAATGATATCGCATACTAGTCTGGGTGACGTAATCAAGCAACGTGCTGTGCCCTTGTATGACTACACTTATTCAGAGAACCCCTTAATTTACAAAAGCACAGCACATAGCAGACACAACTCTATTTTACGAAACGCTTTTGATAATTTCGAGGCGAAACCGTTAAATACCATAAACGAAAAGCAAGACGATCTCTCTCCTCTGTCGATGTTCTCTCCAGTGAAACGTCCGTTCATATATGCCGATTGATTGGGACAAATAAGGTCGCTCGTAACACATTTGAGCATGTTGGCAATAACCGCAGATATTATTTTAAAGCCGATGTTCAGTAAAGATATTGGTCTCCAACCTCTCACTTCGTCTGACGGCTTGCCTGCTTTGAAAATAAGAGTGATGATGCCTTCACAATACGAGTTTAGCAGAATGCCTGTTGTCATACTTTGAAAAGACAACAGAGGGGTGCTCTTAAATGCTCTCAGAAATGCTTGCGAAATTTGGAGGTGAAGCCATTTGATCTTGGTGATTTGCCCTTTTTCATTGTTATAAACGCTAAATGAGGCCCTCGAAAAGTTATGGGAGTTTCATATATATCTGAAGCATGTTTCTGTCATGTGCTTAACTCCTTTGTAATGTATTTTTGTAAAATGCGGAGCGGCCTGTTTCATCGCCTCTTTTGCAGTATTTTGATGATAGGTGAGATGCAAATTTCGTTAATATCTATTCTTTCTTTGTATTAATTCGGTTGTCCAGCTTCACAGACTTAGGGGATTTTTAGGTCTGCTTATTTTTTCTTAGGATAGAACAATTTTGTGTTTCCCTCGCCCTATCCATGCCATGCTTTTCTCGATCTGGTTATCATGCCTTCAGTTTTTGACTTCCTAAGCTCTTTTAAGTTACTCTGAGTGTGTGCAATAAGGCTGACGTCATGGTCTTATTTCGTGACTGAAAACATGTTATGCGAATCGCTCAGTTCCACGACGATTGTCTGCTCTTGCCCTCTTTCTCGTCTTGCTTTTCGTTTAAAGTATTTAACGGTTTTGCCTCGAAGTTGTCAAAAGCGTTTCGTAAAATAGAGCTATATCTGCTATGAGTTGTGTTTTTCGCAATTAAAGGGGTTTCCTAAATAAGTGCAGTCATGCAGCGGAACAGCACGTTGCTTGATAACGTTACTTATGCTCTGCTGAATGGTTACTACATAATTTGTATTTGTTAACAAGGAATCATGCAACTTTCAGGCCCCCGGTGCTCTTTGTTTCTGAGCTTCTTTTAGTGTGAATATTGTTATGTCATGGTCTCTCCCATAACCAATCTGAATCACGTTGTTTGTGACGCAGTCAAGTAAATTGTCGCCTACAAAATACATATATAGTCTACCGCACTTGTCCGGGTTACGTTTTATCCATCTCAACTTACTATCGGTTGGATTAAAGCGCCTCCAGATATCAGCTAAACTGTGCTTTGCGGCAACTTCTGTAATTGCAGTTTTTCCATTTACGTCATGTGCATCTACGTAGTTTGAGTCCTCCATATTCATACCAACGTTAAAGTCACCAACAGTTACGATGTTATCCGGAGGAAGACCTTCCAGCTCAGCACCAAATAATTCAAAGAACGTAAGGGCATCCTCGTTTGGGCCATATACGCTGATGAAAGTGCAGATATTAGATCTTATCTTCCATCATATGACAACGAAGTTTCCAGTGGAGCAGAACCTTTCAGACAAATTCGTGATGAATATAATTTTTTATCAAAATTGCGGTACCTCGGCTGTTTGCTGTTTTATAGGAATGATGACCTTTGCCACACCAAAGCGTATTGAAAATGAGTTGCTACGTGCAGTCATGTGGGTATCCTTGAGATATATGATGTTAAACCTAAAAATTTTCGCGAAGTTAATTACGTCTCGCCTTTTATGCTGCCCCTCCAGGTCACCTTGCGATGTCAGCCTACGTTGTATGAAGTCAAAGTTGTTGCTTGACGATTGCATATTTGCATTGTTGCATATTTACTGTCACTTTTACCAAGACCTCCACTCATAATTTCCATTTACTTAGTGAGTTGTGTGAGTCTTTATTGCTGACTGATCCTGTGAAAGAAAGGGAAAAACTATAAACATCCATGGAAATAACAAGTATTTAGAAATGTTACGACCAACATCGCCCTAAAAGTAGCTTTCAACCCTATGCAGCATGGTTTAGAATCAAACAACTCCTAAGTTGTAAGGATTGCGGCAAGGGCACGAGAAGCTTATGCTTACAAAGGACGCGGATGATGCAACACATTGGTGCACGATGTACTCATTTTCCACGATCACTTAATATCATTTTTGTTCATTGAGTGGTATCGTTGCGGGCGTCCGTAGAATGCGCCACTGTTGACTCATTAAGACGTGAATGACGCAATGCCATTCAAAGTACTCTGGCCACTTCTTCATACAGCTGCTGACAATGTCTGGGAGCTTACTCGGTGCTTACCCGGGCCGCGTAACAGCTTATCAGATGTTCATCCCACGAAACTATTCCTACGACGCCCAAGCGGCCTCGGTTGGCCTCATTGGCCACGAAATGTACCCATTCAGCTGGATTGACAGTGTAGCATTTGAAAGGCTGCGGCTCCCTATTGGCCACTGAGCCGTATCGGGTTCATACAGTGCCAGCTGCTGAGGCATGGCGCAGCGTGCGAACGGCCACAATCATCAGGCCCGCGCCCTGGTTTTCAGCCTCATACGCGCTGAATATGTCACTGTCCCCCGCGTCGCGTGCTGCGCGGCACGTAGGCTAAGCTGCTGCCGCTGAAGGCCGTGCATAGTCGGGACAGCGGTCGCAGTCCTTCCGCTGTGACTCCCTGAGTGAGCCTGCCATCTCTGACCGGTCCCGTCGTCTGACCGACCCCCTCCTCTGATCATTTTTCTCCCCTGACCGGTCCCCTCCTCTGACCGGCCCCCTCCCCTGACCGGCCCCCTCCTCTGACCGGCCTTCTCCTCTGACCGGTCCCCTCCTCTGGCCGGTCCCCTCCTCCGACCGGTCCCTCCTCTGACCGGCCCCTCTTCTGACCGGCCTCCTCCTCTGACCGGTCCCCTCCTCTGACCGGTCCCCTCCTCTGACCGGTCCCCTCCCCTGACCGGCCTCCTCCTCTGACCGGCCCCCTCCTCTGACCGGTCCCCTCCTCTGACCGGTCCCCTCCTCTGACCGGCCTCCTCCTCTGACCGGCCCCCTCCTCTGACCGGTCCCCTCCTCTGACCGGCCTCCTCCTCCGACCGGCCCCCTCCCCTGACCGGCCCCCTCCCCTGACCGGCCCCCTCCTCCGACCGGCCTCCTCCTCTGACCGGTCCCCTCCTCTGACCGGTCCCCTCCTCTGACCGGTTCCCTCCTCTGACCGGCCTCCTCCTCTAACCGGCCCCCTCCCCTGACCGGCCCCCTCCCCTGACCGGCCCCCTCCCCTGACCGGCCCCTCTTCCGACCGGCCTCCTCCTCTGACCAGTCCCCTCCTCTGACCGGTCCCTCCTCTGACCGGTCGCCGTAGTTCTGTGATCCGACAGGCCGGCGGACAAGGCCGCCGACAGTCCACCTCAGGATAATTCAGACGAACGCATCACCGCGTGCGACACGCGCGTCCGCCTCAGCGGCCTCTTCGCCGCGTCCCTTGCGTCCACCGGGCCGCGTAACGATGGTCCGGCAGGAATGACGTGCGGTCAGTACGCTTCGGCGCTAAGGCTGGTGACTGTCCGGTGCAGCAGCCGACATGTCCCGGCGAAGAGCCTCCCGCCCGTGCCGCGGGGCTCGGTGGTACCTGGCAGGAGTTCAGTCCGCCGCCCTGACCTTCGCCGCCCGCGCCTCGGCCCCGCGGTACAGGCGCCGGCTGACTGGGATTGATCGCACCGCCGATGCTTCGACACGCGTGGGCTCGCAGGCCCCGGCGGGTTCGACTCAGGTCGCGGCCGGGCGAAGCTCACGCTGCCAACTCACAACGTATGTCTTATCGCGCGCTGATGGGGATGGCGCGCAATGAACACGCTTTCCAAAGGTAACCGATGCTGGGACGAGGAAAGTTTTCAATCTGACTTTGAAATGCAGCCGTTGGAACACAATCATTGCCAAAATAGCTAAGCAATATACACAAGCCGCAAATCAGTATCAGCACACACACACACACACACACACACACACACACACACACACACACACACACACACACACACACACACACACACACACACACACACACACACACACACACACACACACACACACACACACACACACACACACACACACACACACACACACACACACACACACCCACACACACACACACACACACCACACACACACACACACACACACACACACACACACACACACACACACACACACACACACACACACACACACACACACACACACACACACACACACACACACACACACACACACACACACACACACACACACCACACACACACCACACACACACCACACACACACACACACACACACACACACACACACACACACACACACACACCACACACACACACATACACACATGTGCATGTATATTTTTACAAGAATATGCATATGCCAAACATATATATATATATGTATATATATATATATATACATATATATATATATATATATATATATATATATATATATATATATATATATGATTGTTAAATTTGTGCGGTGGGGTCTTCAGCCTACCCCGCCGTAACGTTTTGCCCAAGCGTGAATCTCCGGTAGTTCAAATGGTACAGTGCCGTACATCTGATTGCTGCGTGGCAGGAATGGCAGCTCGACTCCCATAGAGCGTGCTTATTCGACCCGTCAATGACCGTCAGTGGGCAGCAGGTGAAGAGGATCAAGCTAGCTGGGGCGGCCGTGTTGCTGCCTTGAACTTTTCAGAGGCAGCTCTCAGCTGCATGCGAATCGCTTCTGTTGTGCAGGGCTTGTGAGCTGTGCTTAGTAAGAATCATTACCCCAGTGATCTATCCAACAGCTTCAATTAATGTAAAATGATAAAAATGACTTTTGGAGAGGGTGTACCTGCCTGTATGTCTGCCAGTCCCATTTTGCGTTTCGTCGTGTCCGTGTCGAACGGCTTGCTGGGTGGTGAACTTTGAGCCCGACGCGCAGGCGCACGAGGCGACTTTCCAAAGGAAGCTCGCAAGCCGCTGCGGTTCAGGTGCGGGTGTTACACCTGGCGAAAGGGCCATATTTGGCACCTTGGTTTTGTGCAAGAGCCGCCTGAAAATGTAAGCCGAGACAAACCTGGCAAAGCACCCGTCTGAAGCCGTGGTCACAGCTCGGCAACAAACGATCGAAGAGGCAAACCGTGGTCACAGCTCGCTAACAAACGATCGAAGCGGCAAACCGTGGTCACAGCTCGGCAACAAACGGTCAAAGCGGCAAACCGTGGTCACAGCTCGGCAACAAACGATCGAAGCGGCAAGCCGTGGTCACAGCTCGGTAACAAACGATCAAAGCGGCAAACCGTGGTCACAGCTCGGCAACAAACGATCGAAGCGGCAAGAATTTTGCACTTCGTAGCGGGCAATCGAACGTGAAATCGCGTCGTGCCACACGCGCGATTGTACATGCCACGTGCCACGCACATAAGCAGTCAAGGTGAAGACGCCCGTTTTTTAACAGCCCTTTTCATGTTTTGTGCTACAACTCGGCAACCAAGGCGAACGGAGTCACGAATCCCTATTGTAAAGCGTCTGTCGACGCACGCTCCGTAATGCAAGTGGCAAACATGAGTTCGTGCAACGCACGGCTGCGTTAGCCATCGCTGGGCAAATCGGAAATGTCTGCTTTCCGTCAAACGCTGCCCAATACCCCATGCTGTCGTCTGTAGTAAGGATCGTGGCGAAATTCGCATAACCGCACGCACCGATGTGTCTCCTGCATTTGCCATCCGTTCATTCGTAATCTTTTACGCGATTCCGTCCAACCATGAGCTTTATATAAAGGTTTAGACCAAGGAATTTTGCGTCACAAAGTGCGGCCGCACAGTACCTGGTCGCACAGTACCTGCCGACAGGTATGGTTTTAATAGGTGATTTTGGCATGAAAGTCCCTGCAAAAAAGCTTGTTAAATGTGCCCTGGATCAATCACCCAGGCTGGGCCGTCCAGCTCAGCGTGTAACTTTGCCTTCGCTCTTCTGCCGGCCAAGGGCTTAACATGGCGTAAAATGCTGCAGCGCGACCTTCCGGAGCCCGGGTTGTCCCTCGTTGGTCATTGTCGGCCATCCCTTCTATGCCGGTCGTGTCATTCTGTGTTATCCCGTTCAGGGACTCATACCCAGCGCCACTGGAAAACGAGTCCGACATCAATTTCAGAGCATGGGGGCGACTGAACCGGATGTGAGCAGCGTGAGAGACACCACAGCTTCCGACACATTCCGGTTCTTAACAAACGGCTGTTTGGACCAATCAGAGCATGGGAGCGACTGAGCCGGATATGAGCAGCGTGAGAGACGCCACAACTTTCGATACATTCCGGTACTTAACGACTGGCTGTTTGGACCAAACCCAAGTGACAGGAGAGACGTTTTTAAATCCAGTGGGGCGGTTAGAAGTTCTCCGGACTACGATCCTCGCCGCGCTCGAGCGGTCGTCCCGGCCGCGCGGCAAACGGCGCACGGGCGCCAGCGGCAGCGCCGCGGGCTGTCGGCGGACCGCGGCCACGGACGCCGCGGCCTCCGCGCGCCCTGCCTCCGCGCAGGGGGGGGGGGGGCGCCCCCGAGTGGTGGGCTGACGGCGACCAGGGCGGCTGGCCGAGACCGATCGCCCGTCTGCTGGCTATCGATGAGGACCTCATGTGCTTGTTGATTGCGCAATTAGCCGCAGTAAGTAGACCTTGAGTCGATGTTCTGACGGACGGAGCGTGCAGGTGATGATATCGGGCATTGGTTTTGTGCAAATGTTACGCCTCGATTCGCGACGTCCGCTCCGCTAGTCCTCTCACTGACACTGGATCGTGGCCCCTGGTTTCCTTTGGCTTTTGCACAAACCTAGGACACTAGTCATTGGCTATCGTCAGTTATTTTGCGAATACCAGACCAGACCTGATTTGTATTGGTCACCCGGAACAAGCAGACCATTTTTGACCATTTGACCAGATCATACACCACCATTTTTGAGCTAGGAACAAAGCCCCCTGAGCGTAGGCTCCCAGTGCCTGCTTCGCATACACCAAGCCCTGGTCACCGGTTTGCACTGCCTCTTTTGTGGGTACCAGACCTGGATTCTGGCTCTCATCGTCTCACCGCAAAACATCAGGCCTGATTCTCGGACTTCAAGTGTCGTGTCAAGGGTCACGCGCTCACGAACGGTCCAGATTGATTCGCCGATTTCGACAGCTTTTTCTTCAACGCGTTTTGCAACATTTCGGGCGCTAAAGCTGGTCGAGGTGTGCGTCTAACATCAAGGCGTCGACCAACGTGCTGTTGCTATTTATTTTGATCTGATTTAATTTTTCTATTTGATTTAATGATAAGGTTCATGTCGGTAATGCGAATATGTGCGAGGCACAGTTGCTTTATGAATCATCGGGCAAGCCTTGGGTATCCGCATTTTAGAAAACGCAACACGCTTCCGTCAAAAACCATCATAGTGTCGCAGCGAAAACTGCATCGCTGCATGCACAAATCCATTGCATCCATTTCTCTCTTTGGGCATTGCTTTGTGCACATTAGCTTTAAAGCACGAGTGCCACCGAAAAGGTTACAAATTGGCCGTGTCTCGACGCCAAATGCCACCGATCGATCGCCCAGTCGCAGCCGCCGACGGAGAGCGCACGCGCCGTGTGTGAGTCGACGGCCAGAAGTAGTTTATTGAGCTTTCGCTCATTCAGTGGTTACAGCAAAAGTGGGATTGTGACAACAGAATCGACCATGGCAAAATTTGTGTGGAGATATGGGTAGATCGGACAGCACAGACGTGACGAATAATTTGCAAACTGTGTAGCGAAAAGACGAGCTAGTTATGTTGCATGCAAGGCACACTGCAGCCAGAAAGCGGCACGCACAAGATCTGTACACAACGCGCGTTGCCACCGCTGCAACGTGCGACAGGCAAATTGCAGCAGCAATGACAAGTAGCAGTTGAGATATGGCAGATCCAGTGTTGGCAGCGGCGACAATAGCAGTTTTTTTCGAAGCGTCCGGAATGTTTCATCAAACCCCAAGTTGCAACGGTCTTTGAGTGCTGAACATTTGGCATTGAAAGCAGGCACGCGATGATGAGAGTGAAGCGCCTGGGACGTGTGGCTGCGGTCCTTCTGTGCCGCTGCCGTATTTTTCATGTTGTGGAATCTGATTCGGAGAACATTTCGGTGCCTATTTAGCTTGAGAAGAACGTTCTTTGCTCAGGAAAGTTGCGGTTACTTCGACTTTGTGTTAGCAAGCATTACGATTAATCTAACTTGAACTGTCGCCAGTTAACTTCAGCGGGTAATATGAGGCTTGGCTCGACTTCTTCAGCAGCGAAGTACCCACTTCTATTTGTTGTATATGTTTTTGTCGTCACTTTGAGGCCAAATATGAAAGGCGTCAGCCCACGTCCCGCTACCATCGCGGTTGAGAATAGCTCCAACTCGGCGATGGCTAGCGCACTTTTGTTCTGCGTCGTAAACACCACTTCGATCGTGCATAATTGTTTGCGCCTCGTTGGTGCTGGCTAAATGGCCTCATGTACTTTGACTAATTCGTGCGTTTTGGAGCCAAGGTCATTAGTGCTACACAGTGCAGCCTAGAAATGCTGCCAAGAAACACAAAATACAGGAAATACAAGACCAGCGCAATACAGAATACAGCCAGCAACACTTGACATTCATTCTTCTTTCTACTGAACTTCACTGCCAAGGCAGTCGTGCGTTTTACACCGTGGAGGGTAAAACGTCCGGGGTCCGGGTCCGAAGGGTAACACACGGGCAAGATTGACTGCACTGTCGCCGTCGGCAGCAGCGGTGCGCAAGCGTTCATGACTAATGACCCCAGCATGCGTCTTTTCACTGAGCGATCAGGGCCGATCAACCCAGCAGCGGCAGAGGGTCTGGCCTTTAGTGGTAGACGTGAATGGTCGCGCAGCCAGGGAGAGGGAGGTGACAGCTCATGCCTGAAGGTCTCTGGTTCGGTCTGACCCGGCGTTGGACTGGGATATGGCTGGTGCGGCGGCTAACCGACGTTCGTCCGGTTCACTGCCCAAAAGCACTTCACACACCTGTGCATACAACTCACACAATACGAACAAGGCGGCGAAATAAATGTTGCGGACGGCTGCCTCTAGCTGTGCTGTTAACAGACGCCGCTGCTGGCAAACAAGAATACTACTCAATTGATGCAAAGCTTTTGTTTTAGACCATTCAATCATTAAACAGGTCACATAGATAAGGCAATAGTGTTAGCCTTATCCCTCGGAGAAAAACAAGGAGAATGGAGATATAGTTGTGTTGATATTTCGGCAACATGCCTGTAACGAAACAGTAGCTGAAGGGAATTATTATGAATACGAATTCACTTCACCTCTTGTTACGATAAAGGCGTGCTGCCAAAATATCAACCCAACTATGTCTCCATTCTCTTGGTTTGTCTCCGATGAATAAGGCTAATACTGCTGTCTTATCTCTGTGAATAATGCTCCTCGCTAATGTACTGAACAACTTGCGTAGTTTTAAACAGGCCACCATTAAAAAAGAGATTGATAGTTTTTCAATGGAAACTAGGCTAGTTCCAGGAACAGGTATATCAAGATGTTGGAGTTCAATGACAACAGTATGAATCTGAAATGGCTTCATCCATGCGAAAAAACGTTCCGAGACATGCGCTGTGATGGCACCGCGCACCGCCCTCCACCAATGCGCACCGCCCTCCACCACCGCGCACCGCCCACCGATGGCACTGTCCTCTCCAGGATCAGTCCGTGCAATAATCTCCATTTCTGAGCTGACAGCACAAATGCATCATTCATACAAATGAACCTACGATTATTGGGGTACGACATTGCTATCAGCGATATTACGACATTAGACTGCTGGGTGCGTAAAACACCTAGCTTATTCTTAAAGAGAATGCTTCAACATTTATGTGGAGTTTTTGAACACAAATAGACATCCCGAAGACCTTTCGGTGCTGTTCACAATGCTGTCCTTCCTAAAACCTAAGCCCATCTAGTTTCTAAGCTACACGCCCGCGAAAATAAGAATGGCTTGTCGGGGAGAGCATTTCAAAGTCACCTTGGCATCCATGATTTCATGGCAAAGTCATTCAAATCCCGCCATTACACAAGCCATGCGGCGATCAATGCCAGACAATCTAATTGGCGAGGCGTTCATATCTGGCGTTCGTGAGCGCGATTTCCAGATAAAGCGGTGACCAAGTGGCTCTCAATCAATGTTGTGCAATGTATGATGACGTACTCAAACCATGACGCATCGAGGAGGATACTTATTCAACAGAACATTGTGCTGCTTAGAGCAGTCTTTTCCACTTAAAAGGCATACCAAAAATTAAGAGTGAGCTTACTTCTCCGTACATCAGTCTTGCTTCATTTTCTTTAAATGTGGAACATTGTCTTTAGATTTATTGTGGGAACTAAAGTGGATTGTGCTGCACTATTGGGGTGCTGGCCTGCTGAGATGTCCACCTTTCTTGACAGCGCTTGAAAACAGACTGCGTTCCATCGTGATTGTTTACCTAGTTAGATAATTTCATAAACAATGGCGTAGCCCCAAAAGTGGTCTGACTTATATGCATAACACATCTTTCCATTTCAGCTATGAAAGCTGTACATCCCTTTTACTGTGACGTTCATCCGCTGTGCAACTGAATACTGTTTCTTCTTCCAGCTATTCCCGAAAATCCAGGTCATCTTCGTTTGGAAACCAATAAGAATGTCACTTTCGTATCTGCAAAATAGGCACAGTTTGATATTTGGCAAAAGCCCTACTCTCCACATGATATTTTTCAGCGAACAACACGCCTAACGGAAACCTCAAAGCAACACCGGCAACCTGTTTAACGTGTCGCTTTTTGGACATGGGCATGACATGGACATGGCGTGGACATAGCGGCCTCGTCAATACATAAACGCAACATTTTCTCAAGAATGGGACGGTTGACGCAGGGAGCTGGATGAGGCAAGTGGTGTTAGACAACGCCCAGCATATCGACGGCAGCGTCAACAGTGACGTCATTGAACAAAGATATTATGCCCGGACAACCCAGCCCGCCTCACATCAAATGTGTATGCATTATATATATATATATATATATATATATATATATATATATATATATATATATATGGGGGTGCGTGCGTACGTGTGTGCGTGCGCACGTGCGTACGTGCCAACCAACCAGTTATCAGCGCAAAAGCTTACGCTGTCAATTCTGCGGAAGCGTGCACCACAATTCATTGTCCAGATAAGCCCGAGTGTGACGCGTCCCAGACCACCCGGCGTCCCAGCCTGGAGAGCGCCTCGTCAGTCACGCCAGGCCAGTCATGTGCGTTGATAACCGGACTGTATGGCGCAGCGGTGATCGCCAGCACGCGCGCCGGTCACGCCGAGCACGGCGCTCGTGGCCAAAACGCACGTGACACCATCTCTGGCGCCATCCGCCGCCACCTCTGGCGCCATCCACCATCTCTGGCGCCATCCGCCACCATGGCGCCATCTGCCGCCATCCGCCATCTCTAGCGCCGTCCGCCGCCATCTCCGGTGTCATCCGCCATCTCTGGTGCCATCCGCCATCTCTGGCGCCATCCGCCGCCATCTCCGGCGCCATCCGCCGCCATCTCTGGCGCCATCCACCATCTCTAGCGTCATCCGCCGCCATCCCTGGTGCCATCCGCCGCCGCCGCCGGACGCCAGGAGCCCTAACGGTCGCTCAGAACGTGCCGCAGAGGACGGCATTGTTCCCGCTAACGCGGTCCGCCGGGAGGGGGCCGGCACACAAGGGCGATATCTGGCGCCGACGGAGCGGACGATCGCCCCCGAGCCGTGGCTCCAGCTAATGGGGCCAGCTTTCCGCAGAGAACTTCGCCTCCCACTCACAATTAGGACCAGTCATCATATATTGCGGTATTAACAGAGAATGGACTGGCTTCGGACAGGCGGTCGGCGGGAGCGTCCCAGTCCGGGCAGCCTCAACAAGATCCTGTCATCCGCGCACAAAGCAATAGAGAGACGCGTGAGCTGTGTATAAACTAACGCGAGGAAAACCTAAAAGTGGTTGCTAGCAAAATGTTTCCACATGCATGTCTAAGACTACGTCAAAACGAACATGGTGTACACGCCTTCTTTATCACAGCAGTAGCTCCGGGGCAAGAGGACTCACAAATTTTGTAACTCAGCAGTAGAGAAACGGTGGCTAATGCCACTTACAAGATCTTACAAAACACTGTAGCAAGCAGGCGTAGTGTAAACCGCAGCACTTACGAGCAAGTATAACACAGCCTATTCAAGTAAAAATGTACAGGTGCTAAGCACAGAAGAGAAACAAATCAGCGCATAAAAAACTCATACAGCGGAAAACACAGAAATACCGTAGGGGCATAGAATGATTAGTAAAAAAGCCCAATGCATTCAAGAACTCGATATTAAACAAGTTCGGGAATTCCACACCATCCACAACCATCTCTGCCAGTTTCCGGACACAGTTGCTCCCAAAATACGCCTGACAGCACTAGACACCCATAACTATTCGTACCGTTAAGCCAGCCGCGTCAGCTGACTGATCGGCGGCTCCAGGTCCCGCCAGCACTGCGAGCGCCGGCGACACGTCTCGGGCGTCGACCGCGACACCGCGGGCTCGGCCGCCGGCGGCCGCCGCTGGTCTCAGTGCACGCCCGTATCACAGTTTGGTAGGGCCGGTGCGCCGCCGGGCGCTCCGGCGGCGGCGGCTAGTTGTGCGCCGCCCGGTGGCCGCGCATGTACGCGGTCCAGCGGTCGGCCAGCTCGGCGAACAGCGTGTGCTCCCGCTCCATGGTGGCCAGCACCAGCAGCTGGTTGACGTGCGTCACGTGGTAGTCCCAGCGCGCCAGGTTGGGCGGCCCGCCTCCGGTCACGTGGCGCAGGTCGTATAGCGTGCCGGAGCCGGTGTCGAAGAGCGGCAGCAGGGCGCGCAGTGATGTCAGCCCAGCGGCGTACAGCCGGCCCGCCTCGCCGCCCTCGCCCTCCGTCCGCCACAGGTCGTACAGGCCCATCAGCGAGTAGATGAAGC
>NW_023597034.1:7547799-7555299 GCF_011947565.3 Pollicipes pollicipes | reverse complement strand
CCTGGTTTTGATTTCATAGGGACGGGGGAAAACACACACACACACACACACACACACACACCACACAACACACACACACACACACACACACACACACACACCACCAGCACCACGCACACGCACACGCACGCGCACGCGCACGCGCACGCGCACGCGCACGCGCACACGCACACGCACATGTATATGTATATACATATAACGACCGTAGTCGCACACCATTTTCTAGTCATTAACTGTAGTGGCCATATTCACGCTAATGGGGCCATGGCGTCCACCAGAGTTCGATCCCGGGGCTCCCCTAGGGAGCCGGAGGTGCCTAACCGCTCGGCCATTATGCTCCTTTCCGTGGCCTCAGGAGTTCCGCTGCGGAGGGAGGGGTGGCACCCAATCCCGGCCTAGCCCGGCGAATGCTAAAAACGTGTACAGGACCAATGTTGCGCATTAGCAAGCGCTCGGGTGGGGGTCAATTTGAACCCCCGAAGGTTTTTCCGAAACGGTTTCCGAGCGACGTCGCGCAGCCGCGCAAAATTCTGCGTAGCTGTAGACAATTGAATGGCAGATCATATGGTATCAAAATTTTATACGTACCTTGTAAGGTCGCTGACCTGCAGCAGGTCAAGGTTAGGCCATGGATTCAGCGGTCAATTCCTAGGGAACCATTCAATCTGATGCAACAATGAAGTGTTAGACGAAGTCATACATCTCTGAGATGCTTTCTTAAGCAACAAAGCGATTGAATGAACAAACTCCACTGAAATTGGGTCAGGTATTAAGGTCAGACCAAGATCAAAACCAAGCTGTTTTATTACTCTAGGGCTTGCTGTATGAGGTAGTTTCTGGTGCACATTTCGAATCTATTGATAACAGTAACCACATTATACAATCTCCATGGACTTCTTAAAGGTCAGAAAGTCACTGACTTAAAATGACCTAGGCCAATACCTTGTTTTAGGAGCATAATGCCTGGCGTGATCTTTGCCGCTTATTCAAATGCAAGACCAAAAGCAGTCTTGTGTGATTTTGGTCATCATGACCCTCGAAAGGTCAAACAAGGTCACTCACAAATAAGCATGCGAACTTTTGCTTAGAGCAGGAGTCCAGATTCTGGGGGCACTTTGGATACCAGCCTGGAGTTTGACCTTGGTTGACTTTATTTGACCCGAAGGTCGTGACCAGGGAGCCTCAAAGTCTGACTCAAGTGACTCCATGTGTACGCCAACACACCCTGTGAATTTGGTGTCTCTAGCTCTCTTAGTTTCTAAGATCTCAGGGGGTCAAATTGACCTCAGAGCCATTCACCTCAACCGGCCACCCGGGTGCGTGTTAATAGTTCGATACGCTCGTTCTTATCAACGGACTTCAACTTCTTCACGGTTTATTCGTGCAGTCAAATAAATATTCATCTGACTTAACAGCTAAGCAATCCTACAGAATATGTAACCAGTATGCTGACCATAAATTCAAGGTCTTGATCGTAAACATCGGATTCCGGAAAACAGTTTCACGTTCGGCCGAGCGAAAATAACAACACGCTAAAATAAACTATCTGCCTGCTGCGCTCGTCCGAAAACACTAGAAGACGCAACCTACTGCACCGCCCGGCGGTAACTTGAGAAAGGAATCACATTGATAGCTTGGTGTTATGATGTGTTTTGGAGGCTTTGGGTATATTTTAATTGTTTTCTTTTCACTGCATAAAATGGAGATACCCGCTCCTCTTTCGATGCTTATTTGTTTGTTTTTTCTTAGCACGTCGCCTGCGGAAGCCACATCGCGCGCTGGTGCATGCTCGGCTCCATGCCTAAAAGTAGGACCAATTCTGGGGTCGGGCATCAGTCATCAGGCATGATGGTATAGCGTTATTCAACGAAAATACAGAGCAAACGCTTGGCTTTTTGTCGAAGTGTCACGAGTTCATGCGACACGAATCGAAGCGTGACTTTGTGCTATCGCTTTACGAACCCTGACCACCAAAGCGGCCGGTCAATTCACCATCGTTTACATAACACAGCTCAGGACACAACCGGTGACTGCGACAACTGCATACAGAGGCTACAACACCGTGTAAGCCTTCGCTTAACGCGATAACCCTAACAAAAATAAATGCTTAACTCAAAGAGCCAGTATCTGTCCCGAAAACATGTCAAACTGATCATTTGGCCGGCGCTGGCAATTCTGTAACTGAACTGACACGGTTCGAAAGACGTCCCCAAGTTGAGCGCGGAGTTAGCTCCCACACCCACCCCCCACTTTCCCTGCCCCAGGCGGCCGCGATTCAAGGCAACTTAACCGAGCGTTTCGTAATTCTTTGCTAAGCATGGCTTGTCGCGAGAGCCCCGAACCCATCACCGCAGAGGGGCAACTCTCGTTCGACCGAAATCATTAGCCGATAGTGTACCGTGCCGCGACGTCAGTGCAGCTTCTGCTCCAGCCGGCCTATCGCCAGCTGACAGTCAGCGACCAGCCCCGTACGTGCGGCTCCAAGACGCCATCCCATGCGGTGCTCCACCAGCGGAGCTGCGGGACGGCACGCGGCTGCCAGACATGACCACCTCCGCCGGCTAGGCCTGCGCCCGGCGTCCGAATGACAACAAAGGAATGCTAAACACACGCGCGCACGCGCGCACGCACGCACGCACGCACGCACGCACGCACGCACGCCGCACACACACACACACACACACACACACACACACAATGAGACCCGCTCGAGAATAATGAAGGAGTAATGGCTGGCGGTAAACGGAGCAGCACAGTGCCAGGCCGCGGCGCAATGACGTCAGTATGGCCGGCGTCCGTCCGGTGTCACAATGGGCCCGCTGAGCAGGCGCCGCCAGCCAGCGTGACCCGTGGCTCGGAGCCGGTGTCCGCCCAGCGTCGCAGTGGGCCCGCCGAGCAGGCGCCGCCAGCCAGCGTGACCCGTGGCTCGGAGCCGGTGTCCGTCCAGCGTTTTCCATCGGCTGATTCTGCATAACGCTGCTGTTGAATTTCGTGCCGTTGAAGCATGCTGCAGATTTTCGCTTCCGCACTGCACTTCACCGGCATGGGTGAAGTCAAGGTAACGGATGCAACTATCGGTGAGTATCGGGCTGTTTACCTGGCTGCCTTCACACCGACAACGTCTGCTCCCTGTCAACGGACCTCAGTCGTAGCGGCCCAAGCCGTCCGACCAGAGCTGCCCTAAGCTTGTCATGCCACGCTGTTACAGAACACAGCGGGCGCCCGGCAGGGCCAGCGCCGGGGGGGGGGGGGGGGGGGGGGGGGGGGCACGGTACTGAAACCCACCGGGCATGGGACATGCAAGGCGAGAAACCACTATAATTCCTTTAAAAACCATTCCTTTCTTGAGTGTTGGTTGCCATCACTCTGCCAGGCATTCCCTCCAGTGCAATCGCTACTTACAAAATAGAGTAATTGCGCACCATCACTCCAGGGTGGCACCAGAAGGTCGCGCTAGCCCATCACACTGGCAACAGATGGCACGCCCCAGCCGCCCTCGCGTGAGGGGGCAACGATGGAAGCAGCGGGCAAGGGACACAAAATGCAGGAGAGAAAGAAGAGAGAGAGAGAGAGAGGAGAGAGAGAGAGAGAGAGAGAGAGAGAGAGAGAGAGAGAGAGAGAGAGAAGAGAGAGAGAGAGAGAGAGAGAGAGAGAGAGAGACGAGACAGAGACAGAGACAGAGACAGAGACAGAGACAGAGACAGAGACAGAGACAGAGACAGAGACAGATACAGAGACATAGACAGAGACAGACAGAGACAGGACAGAGACAGAGACAGAGACAGAGACGAGACGAGACAGAGACGAGACAGAGACAGAGACAGAGACGAGACAGAGACAGAGACAGAGACAGAGACAGAGACGAGACAGAGACAGAGACAGAGACAGAGACAGAGACAGAGACAGACCAGAGACAAAGACAGAGACAGAGACAGAGACAGAGACAGAGACCGAGACAGAGACAGAGACAGAGACAGAGACAGAGACAGAGACATAGACGAGACAGAGACAGAGACAGAGAGACAGAGACAGAGACAGAGACAGAGACAGAGACAGAGACAGAGACAGATACAGAGACAGAGACAGGACGAGACAGATACAGAGACAGAGACAGAGACCAGAGACGAGACAGAGACGAGACAGAGACAGAGACAGAACAGAGACAAGAGACAGAGACAGAGCAGAGACAGAGACAGAGACGAGACAGAGACAGAGACAGAGACAGAGACAGAGACAGAGACAGAGACAGAACAGAGACGAGACAGAGACAGAGAGACAGAGACAGAGACAAGACAGAGACAGACAGAGACAGAGACAGAGACAGAGACAGAGACAGAGACAGAGACAGAGACAGAGACAGATACGAGACAGAGACAGAGAAGAGAGAGAGAGAGAAGAGAGAGAGAGAGAGAGAGAGAGAGAGAGAGAGAGAGAGAGAGAAGAGAGAGAGAGAGAGAGAGAGAGAGAGAGAGAGAGAGAGAGAGAGATTACGCAAAAAGCAAAAGAGAGCAAAAATGAGGAGAGAGCAAAAGAGAACAGGAGATAGTAAGACAGCGAGCAAGAGAGAGCAAGAGAGCGATAGCCAGGTGCCGGACCGGCTTTCCAGCTCCGGCTCGGGCTCGGGCTCGGGCTCGGGCTCGGGCTCGGGCTCGGGCTCTGGCTCTGGCTCTCGCTCTGGCTCTGGCTCTGGCTCCGGCAGCGGCTCAGGCTCCGGTCGGCCGAAGTGATGTGTTGTGCGCACCGGCGGAGGTGGCCGTCGAGCTGGTGGCGCTGATAGCGGCTGGCCGCGGGCGGGTCGGACGTGCCAGTGGTGGCGTCAATAGCGGCGAGCGATTGGAGCGGCTCCGATCCGGCCGGCTCTGGGACGACAGCCGTCCCGTGACCTTCACACTACCGCCGGCAGTCAGGAACGCACCAACGAGGATGACCTCCAAATGACGGCACAAAATTTGGGGTCGCCTCTGCGTGCCTTCTTCGGACGACTAAGTCACCGCACGACACCGATGATGACATCCGCCATTAACAGTGACCTCGAATAATCTATGAGTTACCTCTATATCGAACATAAAACGCATTTAAACCATCTTCCAAAGAAAAACCACCACCATGTATCTTGAGATGGTCCACAACACATGGCCAACATTGTCCGCGTAGCTGAATCCACATCTGGAGGTCACCCAGCGTACTCGACAGACAATGTTACTCAGGCGTACGATCCGCCTCAGTTCAAACTTGAGATCATTAGTTTAGCACCAAACATAGATGAAACCATACATAACCAAGTCGCCTGGCATTGTCTGCAAATATAGTCATAGGCACGCAGTTGCGCTGATCGAAGCTCTGTCTATAGCGAGTCCTCGCATATGGCGGCACTGCTCCAACGCCTACTGTGTATGCGGACTGTGTGCCATTCTCTGCCTTCCCAAATGCATTCCTCGGACGGCGTAAATTGCATCGGAACGGTCGCATCAACGCAGAATCCATACCAAAGAGCAGATCGGCCTCGCGCATGGGCTGCACCGGGCTTTCAGACGATCTCATCTGCCCGCGCGTCGCCCGCACCACGTACATGCTCTCAGCGCGCCGAGTTCACCGACGGTGATATGCTGAGACGCCTTGCGTGTTCCTCATCTGCCCGGCGGCCCCCCAGCCGCCGGCCGGCCGGCGCCGGCGGCCGCCGCGGGGAGGGCGGCGGCGGTGGCCAGACGCGGCGCGTCCCGCTGCCGCCGCCGCCAGACGCGGCACGTCCCGCCGCCGCCGCCGCCAGACGCGCCACGTCCCGCCGCCGCCGCCGCCAGACGCGGCGCGTCCCGCCGCCGCCGCCGCCCGATGACGGCCGGGTCCCGCGGGCCTAGTTGGCCGCACCCGCTGATCACACCGCGCCGCGCCGGCCTCCGCCGCCGACAAACGAGCCGAGCTGACGGCCGGGCGCTGACCGCTCCGGAGGCCTGCACCGGGCGGGGCGCCCGAGCGCGGCACTGCCAACTACGGCCCCGACGGCCGTGTGCAGAAGAGCGAACACCGCAGAAGATGACATTTTCCAAGTGCAAATATGCAAATACAAGATGGACATGCTCCAATTGCATGGTCGTTCCACGCCTCAGCTCCAGCCGGCCGTCCAATATCTCTCCAATGCACACCAGCTGCTGCATCATTAAACGCTGAGGCGGTGTGGAGCAGCCCTGCGCTCCCCAGCCTGTACAATCGCAGTCGGCGGGTCGCGTGAGCGCGCGCGTCCATCAGCCGAGCGTCGCCGACCCGCTCTCGCCGCCGCTCGTAATGAGACCAGCGCCGAGCAGCCGGCTCCGACGGCCAACGAGAGGCTCCAAATTGCTCCAAACTCGGCCCATAACTCGCCGGATGGGTTAAACCCCACGGATGACGAGCTAATAAGCACCCTCGCGCCGAAGTTAGCAAGACACTTCTGCCACTGGAGATGAAAGCGTCGGCTCGTAACCGAGTCTGCCGGCACGGAAGCAGCGGTGGGATTTCACCGAAGTTCTTACATGGTCGTAGTGCCGCAAGACTTATGCACACTGAGCAAGCAGGACGAGCCAACACGGGTACTACAGCGCCAAATGCCGGCATGAACCACGCGCTTTCTCCGCACTTGTCTGTCCAAGCACACCACAGCGTCCCGAGAAGGGCGACGAGCCCTCACGCAACAGCTTGCACGTTCCAAACCACGGCGTGGACAGAGCGCTGGCAGGGGTCCAGCGTACACCGGCTAATGGCGGGGCGGGGCAGGCGGGGCGGGGCGGGGCCGACACGGCCGACCGCAGCCTCTGATCTGGGGTGACCGTCGTCGCCGCCGGCTATCTGCTCGCGCCGGCCGTCGGGGCTTGGGCTCAAACACGCTGATGGGGGTCCGAATAAATCCCCACTTTCATCAGACGTCTCGCAAATTTATTGCCAGTCAATTCCGATTTAGAGCAATCTCGAGTGATTTGTTGGGCCGTTAAACATTCCGGTAAGGCATGCTCGAGACGCGTGCATTCGCCTAGACACAGCGGCGAAACGAAGACAGCTGACACTCTCCCATGAGATCGCAGCCACCCGCGGATCTCCACACGCTACCATCAGCCGCCCGCCGCCCGCCGCCGCGACGCTACTGCGCGCCGGCAGGCGGCTGATGGGAGAGCGAGAGCGAGAGCGAGAGCGAGAGCGAGAGAGAGAGAGAGAGAGAGAGAGAGAGAGAGAGAGAGAGAGAGAGAGAGAGAGAGAGAGAGAGAGAGAGAGAGAGAGAGAGAGAGAGAGAGAGAGAGAGAGAGAGAGAGAGAGAGAGAGAGAGAGAGAGAGAGAGAGAGAGAGAGAGAGAGAGAGAGAGAGAAGAGAGAGAGAGAGAGAGAGAGAGAGAGAGAGAGAGAGAGAGAGAGAGAGAGAGAGAGAGAGAGAGAGAGAGAGAGAGAGAGAGAGAGAGAGAGAGAGAGAGAGAGAGAGAGAGAGAGAGAGAGAGAGAGAGAGAGAGAGAGAGAGAGAGAGAGAGAGGAGAGAGAGAGA